>NW_006946376.1:0-6701 GCF_000164805.1 Carlito syrichta | reverse complement strand
TCTTAGAAAACTGAAGCTTGAGATTCAACGTAGTAAGTGCTATTCAGAAGACAGAATGCATAATAAATCTTAAAAATTTTAGAAAATAAAACAGTATCATGATTCAATACAGCTTTTTCCATTCTGAAAATTTGTGTACACTTTCTTGGTTCACTCTGTATTTCTTGCTTGTTAATTTTGATTAAATGTTAGAGATGTGCAATTCTTAGAGAAAATGTACTCATATATTTGAAGGGAATATAAAATCACATTCTCTTTATATTGTAACGCAATTTATATTTTTAAAAGAATATTTACATTGAATCCCCTAGTATTTTATCTATCTAAGATATAATGCTGTACTCTGTAACAAAGTGTCCGATTATTCTGAAACTTTTAATCACTAAGCATTTACAATGAGGCACACAGAAGATAGAGAATTTGGGACCCAATGTATATAATCCAAAATAACATGGAGATTTACAAAATAGAAGGTATTTGGGCTCTGCATTAGTATAAAAATTTAGATATTTGAAAATTCTGGAAAAGTTATTATGATCTTAGCAAAAGCAATGTTCTAATACTCTAGGAAAAACTGCTCAAAGGCTGTTACACAATACTCAAAACATCCAAAAGTTTCTAAACTAAAGAAAGTGCTAAAATATTATTTGGTTGTGCTATAACCAAGCCCCACAGAACTCCTTGACCATAATAATAAAAGACTACCTCTTTGGTAACTCCCACAGTTCCCCTCCCACTTTGGGATTTTCTCGGTCCTCTCAATAAACACTGCTTTAAAAAAAAAAAAAAGACTACCTCGTTTAGAGGATTCTTGAATGATCATTTATCCCTGGAGAAATTTTTGAATAGGTGTGAACACATGATTCCCTTCACACCTTGGGAATGACTCCACCATGTCTACCGCATTTGGCAGAGCAAGTACACAGGTGCTTGAAGCCTAAGGATTGCTCAGTAGTCAAGGTCCCTCCCATTATGATGTCAATGTTCTGAGGTTGATGTCATAAATGACAATTTGACATGCTTCTTTCCGTGACTTTACTTACCTTTTTTAATGTAAAAATTAGCCTTTTAGTCAATCTAAAGATTCAATAAATAACCATTAAATTAACATCATTCTTCTGAGACCTGGAAATTGCAATAAAGAATTCATAAGAAACCATAAACAATCACGAATAGTCAAAAGAATCTTATCAAAAGAAACAAAGCAGGAGCTATTGCCGTTATAGACTACAAACTTTACTATATGTTTACAGTAATCAGCACAGCCTAGTATTGGTACAAGAATAGGTACATAGGCCAATGGATCAGGACAGAGAATGAAATCCTCAAATTCTCAACCAACTCGTCATTGAAAAATCCTCCAATACACACTGGTTAATGGAGAACATATTCAGTAAATGGTGCTGAAAAAGGTTGACAACATGCACAAAATTGAAACAGGACCCATATCTATCACCATACACATTAACTCTAAATGGATCAGAGACCTAAATGTAAAACACCAAATTATAATAATCTTATAAAAACAAGAGACACCATTAGGGAAACCGGAACCAGAAACTAATTCTTCTTCAGAGACCTAAATACCCATGCCTTAAGGAGTAAGTTAGATAAGTGGGATCTCATCAAATTAAAATTCTTCTGCAAGACAAAAGAAGCCATCAGAAGATCACGAATATAGCAAACAGAATGAAGACAGCAATTCTCCATCTATATATCTGTAAAAAGGCATGACATCTACGATCTACAAGAAACTGTAACACTCAGAAACATCAGGCAATCTTTCCCTTTGAAAAGTGTGCAAAATACCTAATTAGACACTTTTCATAAGTAGAGATAAGGGCAGCCAGCAGACAAATGAAACTTACTCAGCCTCATTCATCATCAAATAAATGCAAACGAGTCCACTTTGAAATACCACATACCGCCTGTAAGACTGGACATCATTAATAAAACAAACAATAACAGAGGCTGGTAAGGATTTGGGAAAAAATAAATGCTTCTACACTGCATGTGGACTGAAAAGTAGAGCACATCTTTGGAAAGGAGCGTGATGGTTTCTAAAGGGACAAGATATTGACCTACCATGTGACTCAGTAATTCCCCTTTACAGAATATACCTGGAGGAACTCAAATCATCTTACCGAAATTATACCTGCACACGTATGTTTCTTGCAGCTCTCATCACAATTGCAAGAAACATGGTACCAACTGTGTTGTCCATCAAACAGGAATGGATAAAATAAATGTGGTATATACACAGTGGAATATTATCCAGCGTTAGAAAGGACACATAAAATTGTTTTTGCAGAACGTTTAATGGATATGAGGTAGGTCATTTTCAGTGATTTATCACAGAATCAAAGAAATGAGTTCCATATGTTCTCACTCATGAACTGAACTTGATCATTTATAGTGCTGGAAGAAAGTGATTGCTAGTCGTGGAAAACTGTTTAGGGGGAGGAGTGAGATTGGTAGTGGAGGGATACTGCTAAGGAAGCAAGTGGCATACCTCATCAACCAGGGACCTTGCATAATCAATGGTTGGTTGTATATCTAACTCCGAATTGTACCCCACATTTAAAAAAAAATTAAAATAAATAAATAAATAAATGAAAGCTGTCAAACATGCAACCGACTTTATTTGTTTATTCTATTTTTTATTTTATTTTTTTACTTTAACAATGGTTACATTTCAGCATTCGACTAGAAATATTCATTATGCAGGGAGTGATATTTTAAGAAGTGTATGATACTCCAAAGATAAGTGTTTTACTTTTAATACGTTAGAATACATGGTATAATTCTGCCTTCAAAATTGAGAACTACATTGTTTCTCACATAAATTCTGAATGTTTTATTTTGCCTAAATTCCAACTTATTGAGATTCCAAATCTACATCATTCTTAGATAACTGAACCTTTAGATTCAGTGTACTTAAGTGCTATTCAGAAGGCAGAATGCATAATAAATATTAAAATTTTTAGAAAATAAAACTATCTTAATTTAATACAGTTTTTTTCTTTCTGAAAATTTGTGTACATTTTCTTGGTGCACTCTGTATTTTCTGCTTGTTAATTTTGATTAAATGTCACAGATGTGCAATCCTAAGATAAAAATTTCCCTTATATATTTGACGGAAATATAAAATCACATTTCCTTTATATTTCAACCCAATTTATATTGTTTAAAGAGTATTTCCATTGAATTCTCTTGTATTTTCTCTACCTAAGACATAATGCTGTACTCTGCAACAAAGTATGGGATTAATCTGATAGATTTAATCACCAAGCATTTAAAATCAGGCACACAGAAAAAAGAGAATATGGGGTCCAATATACATAAACCAAGATAACATGTAGGTTTACAAAGTAGTAAGTATTTGGGATCCTCATTAGTATAAAAATTTAGATAATTGAAAATTCTGGAAAATTGACGATGATCTTAGCTAAAGTGATGTTTAAATTCTGTTTAGAAAACATCTCAAAGGCTGTTACATAATACTGAAAACATCCAAGTGTTTCTAAAGAAAGTGCTAAAATAGCATGTTGTTGTGCTATAACCAAGCTCCAACAGGATTCGGTTACAATAATAATAAAAGAGTACCTCGTGGGCAAACCCCTCAGGTCCCCACCCAGTTTGGCAGATTGTCTGTCCTCTCAATAAATACTGCATTACAATAAAAAAACACTCCCTCGTTTAGTGGATTGGTGAAGGGTCACTTATCCCTGAAGAAGTTGTTGGATAGGTGTGACGACATGGTTTTCTTCACTTCTTGGTAATGAAATCCAGCATGTCTACTGCATTTGGCAGAACACTCTACACAAGTTCCTGAAGCATAGGGATTGCTCAGTAGTCAAGGTCCCTCCCAATATTATGTTCAAGTTCTGAGGCTGCTGTCGTAATTGATAATTAGAATGCTTGTTTCCCTGACTTTACTTACCACTTTTAATGCAAAAATTAGCCTTTTAGTCAACAAATAGATTCAATGAAATAACCATTAAGTTAACATACTTCTTCTCAGACCTGGAAATTACAATAAAGAATTCATTTGAAACAATTAACAATCATGAATGGCCAAAAGAATATTTTAAAAAGAAACAAAGCAGGAGCTATAACAGTTCCAGACTTCAAACGTTACTATATGTTTACAGTAATCAACAGAGCTTGGTATTGGTACAAGAATAGGTCCATTGGACAATGGATGAGGACAGAGAATGAAATCCTCAAATTCTCAACCCACACATCTTTGAAAATACCTCCAAGACCCACTGGGTAATTTAGAACATGTTCAGTAAATGGTGCTGGGAAAAGCCTGACATACGCACAAGATTGAAACAGGACCCCTATCTATCACCATACACATTAACTCTAAATGGAAAAAAGACCTAAACCTTAAAAAACCGATTATAATAGTCTTAGAAAACGCAGGAGACACCATTATGGAAACTGGAAAGGGAAATTAATTCCTATTGAGAGCCCTAAATACCCATGCCTTAAGAAATAAGTTAGACAAGTGGGATCTCATCAAATTAATATATGTCTGCACAACAAAAGAAAGAGCAGGGATACAACCAACAGAAAGGGAGAAACGATTCTCCACATATCTTTAAAAAGGTATAGCATCTGGGATCTACAAGAAACTCAAACCCTCAGAAAAATCAGACAAACATTCCCTTTGAAAAGTGTGCAAAATACGGGATTGGACACTTTTCATAGGAACAGATACGGGCAACCAGCTGACACATGAAAATTGCTCAGTCTCACTCATTATCAACCAAATGCAAGGGAAACCATTTTGAAATACCACATATCCCCTGTAAGACTGGCCATCATTAATAAAACAAACAATAACAGATTCAGGTCAGGATTTGGGAAGAAATAAATGCTACTACACTGCCTGCCGACTGAAAAGTAGAGCAACATCTTTGGAAAACAGTGTGGTGGTTTGTAAAGTGACAAGTTATTGACCTACCATGTGATTCAGTAATTCCCCTGTAGAGAATATACCTGGAGGAACTCAAATCATTTTCAAGAAAAGATACCTGTACAAGTATGTTTTTTGCAGCTCTAATCACAATTGCAAACCACATGCTACCAACCATGTTGCCCATTAAACCTGGAATGGATAAAATAAATGTGATATATACACAGTGGAATATTATGTCACCATGCAATAGGACAGATATAAGGATTTTGCAGAACATTTGATGGATATGAGGTAGGTCGTTTTCAGTGATTTATCATAGAAACAAACAACAGAGTGTCATATGTTCTCACCCTTGAGCTGAATTTGATCACTTATAGTCCTGTAAGAAAATGATTGGCAGTTGTGGAAAACTTTTAGGGGTAGGGGTGAGATTGGCATTGGAGGGATACTGCTAAGGAAGTGAGGGGAATACCTCATCAATCAGGGACACTGCATAATCAATATTTGTATATATAACTCTGAAATGTACCCATTTTTAAAAAAATTAAAATAAATAAATAAATATATGAAAGCTATAAAACATGCAACTCACTTCATTTGTTTATTTTTTTACTTTATATATGTTTATAATTCAGGGTTGTGTATAGAAATGTTCATTATTCAGGGATTGATTTATTAAGAAGTGTATAGTACTCGAAGATAACTCCTTTTCCTTTTAAAACGTTAGAATACATCGTATAATTCTGCCTCCAAAATTGACAAATACAGTGTTTCTCATATAAATTCTGCATGTTTTATCGGCTAAATTGAAACTTGCTAAGATTCCTGATCTATATGATTCTTAGATGATTGAAACTTGAGATTCAGTGTATGTAAGTGTCATTCAGAAAACAGAATGCATAATAAATCTTAAAAATTTTAGAAAATAAAACAGTGTCTTTATTTAATACAGCTTTTTCCATTCTTAAAATTTGTGTACATTTTCTTGGTGCACTCTGTATTTTCTGCTTGTTAACTTTGATTAAATGTTACAAACGTGTAATAGAGAAAAGATTCCCTTATATATTTGAAGAAAATATAAAATCATATTCCGTTTATATTTTAACCCAATTTATATTTTTAAAAGAGTATTTCCATTGAATCCCCTAGTATTTTCTCTACCTAAGACATAATGCTGTACTCCTACTGAAGGTATTCCAGGCAACTAAGCTAAAAGCTGCTTATCCAGAGAAGCCAATTTACTTTAGAAAACAGAGTATAAAGATCAGGTACAATTCAGATGACAAAAAATCAAAATCGGCCACCAGATACATTTGTTATTGTTAAAAATATGCTGACAGATATTGGACAATATGCCACATACAACACTCAAATAATTTTCCCTAACAAAATATATACTCAAATAAGATACTGTGCTTCTATGGCCTAAAAATAATTGCCTGCTAATTCCACTCAGACTCCTTTTGTTTGAGATAAAACAAAAGACAGATAAAAACTATGAAGATTTTATTTCCAGACTAACCACCGCAATAAAACGGATAATTGCTAGCAAAGATACAACAAAAATGTTAGTTAAACAATTGACTGTTAAAAACGCTAATAACACTTATCAGACTTTAATAAGACTGATAAAAAAACCCGACAATATAATTGATTATATCAGACAATGATGATGATAATGATAAAAAGACCTTCCTTTTTGCCACACTTCCTACACCTCTTTCTTAGATTTTCTTTTAAAGATTAAAAACACTAAAATAAAACCTGGATT
>NW_006946375.1:0-996 GCF_000164805.1 Carlito syrichta | reverse complement strand
GCAGGAGAGCCGCCACCGCCCCCCCAATGTAGCAGAGCCGCCGCTGCCCCCCCTCCGAGGCAGCGGAGGTGCTGCCATCCCCCCCAAGGCAGCAGAGGCGCTGCCGCCCCCCCTCCGAGGCAGTGGAGGTGCCATCGCCCCCCCTCCGAGGCAGTGGAGCAGCCACTTCCTCTGAGGCAGCCACCAAACAGAAGCAGCCATTACACATCGCACCACCTGTGCCAGTGGCCCAGCCACCACTGCCGCCACCGTTGCTGCTGCTGCCACCATTGCCACCAAGGCAGGCATTCCACATTGCACCGTCAGTGCCTGAGGGGCGGTCGAGCAGCTGAGATAAAGACCATCTGGAGCGAGGGATAACACCATCTGCTGGTGATTCAAGCCCACCACCAGCAAGCGCTGGTCCAAGGCTTGGGTCCCTCGGTCCCATGCAGGGCTGGATACTGTGGCCCCCTGTTGCTGCTGTTCCACTGCATGTGTGGGAGTCTCGGGTCTCAGCTAGTCCCCTGGCTACATCGTCTCTCATCATCACCAAGCCGTTGGTCACTCAGGGAGGCTCTGGACGTCCGCCCCTCAGAGACACCAGTCCCATTCCTGGTTGAAGTACCCTGTGGGGGGCCCAGAGCCACTCTCAGCAGTCACCAAACAAGCGGAGAGAAAGGGATCTACGAAAGAGAATCTGCCTCTGCCTTTCTCCAGGCAAAGATTTCCACTGCCCTGCCCACCTATCAACAAACTCCACCTTGGTTCCTAAGGTAATGTTGCTAAACAGGAGACAAAGCCCCACCCCTAAGCTGAATCAGATAAAAGCAACTCCCAGGCAGCCAAACCCAAGCTGTGAGTAAACCTAGCTGCCTGCAATGGAAAAACAAAGGGAGAGGCCAAGATCAGAGATGAAGTGATTTTAGTCTGATCTCTTATTGTGACTTACGATTTTTATCATTTTGACTGTTTATTTTGATCACATTCGTTGTTTGCCTTCTGACTTACACTGTT
>NW_006946374.1:0-592 GCF_000164805.1 Carlito syrichta | reverse complement strand
AAAATGTTGATGAGGGTATGTCAAAGGAATACATGAACCAACTGAAATATCTGGCAATTAGGCCAGAAGTCGTGGCTCACACTTGTAATCCCAGTACTTTGTCAGGCCAAAGAAGGATAATTGTTTAAGTACAGGAGTTAAAGACATGGGCAACATAGTAAGAACCCATCTCTACAAAAATACAAAAATACATAAATTAGCCAGGCGTGATGGTATGTGGCGGTGGTCCCAGCTACTTGGTAGGCTGAGGTAGAAGGATTGCCTGAGTCCAGGTGGTCAAAGATGTGGTGAGCCATGATCAAGCCACCATACTCTTGCCTGGGTAACAGAGAATCCCACTCAAAAAATATAAAAATAACAAATAAATAGCTCACTCAGTTGTTAAAGCTGGACTAATTTAAGCAACAACATAGAATAAGTGGTATTGAATTATAACCCATAGTATAATGTAAATATCTATGGGTACAAATGATAAGTAGATGGGAGAATACAGATAAATCCATGCAGAAGAATTCCAAGTAATTTATTTAGTAACTCTGTATATATGTTGAAAACATATACTCTTTTTTGTTTGTTTTTGTTTTGTTGTTTG
>NW_006946373.1:0-725 GCF_000164805.1 Carlito syrichta | reverse complement strand
AGAAAAAACTCAAGACTCAGATGAGTTTATTGGTGAATTTTAACAGTTTTTAATGGAATAATTTATGCCAATTGTTTATTATCTTTTCCAGAAAATAGAGCAGAGAGAATAAATCGTAATTCATTCTGTGAGACAAACATTACCTTAATACCCAAACCAGATGAAGGCATTACAAGACAGGCTAAAAATAGATCTAAAAATCTTCAACAAAATATTGGGAAACCCAATACAATAATGTATAGAAAGAATTATATATCACATTGAAATAAGATTTAATCCAGGGATTCAAAGCTGATTTAATATTAGAAAAACAATTAATGTAATCAATCACATCAACAGGCCAAATAGGGAAGGAAAATAGTCTTGTTTTACAGATGACATGTTTGAATATGTAGACAAAATATTCAATAAAAATAAAGTCCCTATGGAACCAATAGATATTAACGATAAGTTACAGAATATAAGGTTAATATACAAAAGTCAATTGTTTTTAATACACCATCAATAAGAACTTCAAATTTAAAATTAAATGCATAATAACTTTATGTTAGGCAACACATAATTACAAAAGTGTACACAAACTGAGTTGAGCAATTCCAAAAGAGAACACTGAAAAGCTTAAAATTATTTGTATATATAACCCTAAATTGTACCCCATATCTTTAAAATAAAAGTAAATTTAAAAAATACTTTGGGGGGGGCTGGGCAAAATGGCAATGGGGCAG
>NW_006946372.1:0-475 GCF_000164805.1 Carlito syrichta | reverse complement strand
TGGGGCAAAGATAACATCCCATTTTTTATAGATCAAAAGGGGTTTTTTTCCTGGTTTATGACCACAGAGAAAGGGTAATTTCTGTCAGTAGGACTTGGTAAGGACAATAGACCATGTAGATCAGTCCTACATATCACAGACTGTCCCTCCCCATTTCTCCATTCCTGGGTGTCTAGGACTTTTATTGATACAGGGGAAATTAAGGAAAAAGAAAAGGAGGGATTTTTAGCATTTCCATTAGGGAGAAGACAGACTATAAGAGCCAGTCCTGTGTGAAGCAAAGCAGGGCAGAAATAGAGCCTACGCCTAGGAGATAGGCTAACATTAACAAGAATCTGTCACCACATGCCCAATTAGTGGGAGATACCGCAAAAGGTAAGGCAAGTGGGATGGTGGCAGGACATTTAAGAAGTCATTAACCAATAAACAGTCTATTTTGGGCAGATGAAGTCTCACATTTCAGCTGGGCACAGGT
>NW_006946371.1:0-764 GCF_000164805.1 Carlito syrichta | reverse complement strand
TGAGTGAGCTATTTATTTGTTATTTTATATTTTTGAGTGGGATCTCTGTTACCCAGGCAAGAGTATGGTGGCTTGATCATGGCTCACCGCATCTTTGGCCACCTGGACTCAGGCAATCCTTCTACCTCAGCCTACCAAGTAGCTGGGACCACCGGCACATACCATCACGCCTGGCTAATTTATGTATTTTTGTATTTTTGTAGAGATGGGTTCTTACTATGTTGCCCATGTCTTTAACTCCTGAACTTAAACAATTATCCTTCTTTGGCCTGACAAAGTACTGGGATTACAAGTGTGAGCCACGACTTCTGGCCTAATTGTCAGATATTTCAGTTGGTTCATGTATTCCTTTGACATACCCTCATCAACATTTTGATTTAGCTTTTTCCAGCCTTTCTTCATTTTCTAGCACTATACCCCAAGTGTATTTCTATATTACCCACTCTAATCTTACGTCAGTCAATTACTCTAGGATCCAAGGTTTCTTTTATTAGTATTGGAAATCAATATCTGGATGCTTGGAGTGCTCATTGCTTATTGGGGAATTAGTTCTTCTAGGCCGTCTAAGCTGGCAGATCAAGGAAATATGTGTATACATAGTAACAAATGTATGTACACATATTTATAAATATTTATATCTGAAGCCATCTGTATCTACTTTAAGCAAAGCATGAGTGCACACTCTAATACATTACTACATAAATTATACTATCCTCTTTGTCCTGCTTATATGTAAACTATCATTGCAGCAGTAAGAAATGTCT
>NW_006946370.1:0-712 GCF_000164805.1 Carlito syrichta | reverse complement strand
GGCAGTGGAGCAGCCACTTCCTCCCGAGGAAGCCACCAAACAGAAGCAGCCATTACACATCGCACCGCCTGTGCCAGTGGCCCAGCCACCACTGCCGCCACCATTGCTGCTGCTGCCACCACTGCCACGAAGGCATTCCACATTGCACCGTCAGTGCCTGAGGGGCAGGTGAGCAGCTGAGATAAAGACCATCTGGAGCGAGGGATAACACCATCTGTTGGTGATTCAAGCCCACCACCAGCAATCACTGGTCCAAGGCTTGGGTCCCTCGGTCCCATGCAGGGCTGGATACTGTGGCCCCCTGTTGCTGCTGTTCCACTGCATGTGTGGGAGTCTCGGGTCTCAGCTAGTCCCCTGGCTACATTGTCTCTCATCATCACCGAGCTGCTGGTCACTCAGGGAGGCTCTGGACGTCCGCCCCTCAGAGACACCAGTCCCATTCCTGGTTGAAGTACCCTGTGGGGGGCCCAGAGCCACTGTCAGCACTCACCAAACAAGCAGAGAGAAAGGGATCTATGAAAGAGAATCTGCCTCTGCCTTCCTCCAGGCAGACATTTCCACTGCCCTGCCCACCTATCAACAAACTCCACCTTGGTTCCTAAGGTAATGTTGCTAAACAGGAGACAAAGCCCCACCCCTAAGCTGAATCAGATAAAAGCAGCTCCCAGGCAGACAAACCCAAGCTGTGAGTAAACCTAGCTGCCTGCAATGG
>NW_006946369.1:0-2529 GCF_000164805.1 Carlito syrichta | reverse complement strand
AATATAGGCCCTGAGATTATAAATTGAAAGAATGAACAGCCATGTAAAAATATAATTGGACAAAGGCCAGCAATGATGTCCCATGCCTATAATACCAACAGTGTGAGAGGCCCCAGTGAGAGCATTACGTGAGCCCAGGACTTCGAGACAAGTTGGGTGTACTGCATCCTAGCTACTGGGGAACATGAAGTGAGAGGATCACTTGAGCTCAGGAAGTGGAGTTAGCAGTAAACCAGGATCATGCCACTGCACTCCAGTCTGGTTGATGGATACATATGATTGCACACAAAGTATATAATCTAAAGTTAATAGACTGAGTATGGAAATCAACAAGGTTTTTCTATCCAGGTTCTTCTTGGCCTCTCTGAGCATGAATTCTTTCCTTCTGGGTATGGAGCAGGGTCCTCTCTGAAATGGGGGTCTTATTACTTACAGTGAATCAAAATAGGTCAAATAATTTCTTTATGGCCAGTTTTTACAAATATTTTTAGGTTTTATGACTGTCTTTGGGAAATAAGGGCTGCGATTTGTATGATAACCTCAGTAAAAAGGGATTCTAGTTTATATAACTAGGCTTGGGAAGGATGGGACTGAGAGAGTAGATGACAAAAAGCTCAGAGAAAATACTTATTTCTGAGATCACTGTTAAGTCCTATTTTGGGGGGAATTTTTTCTGAGCTCAATCACATACATTTAAGCAATCAAATTCCAAAAGTAGTTATTTTATTTTCTTTTACTTTTTAATAGAAATGAAGACTCTCTATTTTGTCCAGGTTGGCCTTGAGTAACTGGGCTCAAGAAATCTTCCTGCCTTGGCCTCCGAAACAACTGGGATTATAGGCATGTGACACTGAGCCTGACTCCAACAGTAGCTTTTTATGTTTTTTGTTTTTTTGAGTTGGAGTCTCACACTGTTGCCCAGACTGGAGTGCAGTGCCTGCTCCTGGCTACTGCAGCCTCGACCTGCTGGGCTCCAGCAATCCTATTACCTCAACCTTCCAAATACCTGGAACCACAGGAGTGCGCTACCATGCCCGGCTAATTTTTTTGATTTATTGTAGAGATGAGGTCTTGCTGCCCAGGTGGGTCTTGAACCCACGGGCTCAGGAAATCCACTCACCTCAGCCTCCCAAAGGCATGGGATTACAGGCTGAGCCACCAAGCCTGGTCCAACAGTAGTTTTTAATGAAATAAAGTGAGTTGATTCTACAAACCACAAAGAGAGTTAAAGAGGCACAAAAGAGAACATGGCTATAAAAGAAGCACAAAATGATAGAATTTGTGTTGTGTGATAGCACAACTTATTTTGAAGCTACAGTAATTAAGGAAGTGTGTAATTGGTACAGAAGAATATAAATTAACTACAGAAATAGAATTGAGAGTCATTAGGAAAACTCATAATTGTATAGAACTTTGGTATGTTAGTCTATATGTGTGGATACATTTAAGGTAGATCTCTCCTTCTTGCCTATCTTTTTATGTGTTCATTTCACACACACTATACATAGATAGTTAGCTAATTAGACAGAGGTATGTCTTACGTCAAATTGGTAAGAAATGTAAGTACTCTTTGATAAATTAAGCTTAAATTTTATTTGATAAATTGAGCCTAATTATCTACTTAAAAGAAGAAAATATTTAATTAGATACCATCTCAAACCACATACATATCAATAGTAGATCCATTAAGGACGTACATTTTATAAGCAATAATGTAAAAATTATTGGGAGGAAATACAGGAATAATTATTTAGACCAAACCAAAAATATTAAATTTTGTATTTTTAAAAAATATAAAAAACAAAGTTTCCAGTTGTGGTGTTGCATGCCTGTAGTCCCAGCTACTCAGAAAGCTGAGGTGGGAGGATCAGTTGAGCCCAGGAGTTTGGAGTTGCAGTGAGCTATGATCATACCACTGCACTCCAGCTTGGGCTACACAGAGAAAGACCCCCATCTCTAAACTGTTTTTTTTTTAAACAGAGTAAATAATGGTATTGTAAGAGTGGGGAGAAAAAGTTTGTTATACACTTTTAGGTTTTTTTGGATTGGCTCCAAATTAAGTTGCTATAAGATAGATTAATAGGAGCAACTATGGTTTAAAACACATGATCTCACTCTGTCAATTAGGCTGAAGTAAAGTGGTGCAGTTTTAGCTTACTTAGCCTGGAACTCCTCAACTCATGGGATCTTTCCAAGTCAGCCTCCCAAAAGTGCTGGAATTACAGGTAGGAGCCACTAATAGGATAACATTTTATTTCCACACAAATGCACAATAGTCTCACAAATATGTTACACTCCAAAGGACCAGGAGACCATATATAGCATGATATCATGAAGAAAAAGATAAGGGCTTGTGGATTCTGGGGCATGGGGATGGAGACAAATCATGAGCAGGTTAGAATAAGAAAAGTTTGCGGAAGGAAGGTTTTCTTGTGCAGATAAAAGTTCTCAAGTGATAACTGTGTCCGTGAACCTGGCCTCCTGATGTAGATATCTTTGCTTACTCTGGTTTCAATTTTTTCTACAATG
>NW_006946368.1:0-709 GCF_000164805.1 Carlito syrichta | reverse complement strand
GAAAAGAACTGCAACACACAAAGAGGTAAAAGAAGAAAAGATTTTTAAAGAAAGTTTAACTTCCCAGAAAGAGGGAGTGGGCCTGGGTGTGAGTAACCCCATAGCGGACCTATACTGTTGATGAATGTGGCCTCATAGCCCCTCCAGCCCCAGTTTTAATCGTTTTCCCTGGGGGTGTTGCAATCACCTAAGTGTGACTGCCATTTCTTCCTTATTGACAATCTGTGAATGCCTTGGAGATCCTGTGACACAAAGACACCCTAATATCCATCCACATTATCACAGAAGGGCATAATAACTATTCTAGTGCTCCTGTACATTCCTGAATAATATTCTTTTTTTTTTTTTTTTTGAGTTAGAGTCTCAATCTGTCACCCAGACTGGAGTGCAGTGGCCATTCCCAGCCACTGCAGCCTCGACCTGCTGGGCTCTGGTGATTCTTCCATTTCACCCTTCCGAGTAGCTGGAACTACAGGCGTGCAATATCACACCTGGATCATTTTGATTTATTGCAGAGATGAGGTCTAACCAAGTTGTCCAGGTGGGTCTCGAACTCGTGGGCTCAGGCAATCCACTTACCTGAATGACATTCTTTAGAGCTAATGGAGGGTGTATTTTCCCTTATATCCTATGAATTCCCAGCAGACAGCTCTAGGGGATCCTTGACTTCCCCACAGACAGCATCCAATTTACTGAGAGACCAAATTCC
>NW_006946367.1:0-784 GCF_000164805.1 Carlito syrichta | reverse complement strand
TGAGAGGTCCTAGAAGAACTAATTCCCCAATAAGCAATGAGCACTCCAAGCATCCAGATATTGATTTCCAATACTATTCTCTAATAAAAGAAACCTTGGATCCTAGAGTAATTGACTGACTTTAAGATTAGAGTGGGTAATATAGAAATACACTTGGGGCATAGTGCTAGAAAATGAAGAAAGGCTGGAAAAAGCTAAATCAAAATGTTGATGAGGGTATGTCAAAGAAATACATGAACCAACTGAAATATCTGGCAATTAGGCCAGAAGTCGTGGCTCACACTTGTAATACCAGTACTGTGGCAGGCCGAAGAAGGATAATTGTTTAAGTTCAGGAGTTAAAGACATGGGCAACATAGTAAGAACCCATCTCTACAAAAATACAAAAATACATAAATTAGCCAGGTGTGATGGCATGTGCCGGTGGTCCCAGCTACTTGGTAGGCTGAGGGAGAAGGATTGCTTGAGTCCAGGTGGTCAAAGATGTGGTGAGCCATGATCAAGCCACCATACTCTTGCCTGGGTAACAGAGAATCCCACTCAAAAAATATAAAAATAACAAATAAATAGCTCACTCAGTTGTTAAAGCTGGACTAATTTAAGCAACAACATAAAATAAGTGGTATTGAAGTATAACCCATAGTATAATGTAAATATCTATGGGTACAAATGATAAGTAGATGGGAGAATACAGATAAATCTATGCAGAAGAATCCCAAGTAATTTATTTAGTAACTTTGTATATATGTTGAAAACATATACTCTTTTTTGTTTGTTTTTGTTT
>NW_006946366.1:0-656 GCF_000164805.1 Carlito syrichta | reverse complement strand
GAGCCACGACTTCTGGCCTAATTGCCAGATATTTCAGTTGGTTCATGTATTCCTTTGACATACCCTCATCAACATTTTCATTTAGCTTTTTCCAGCCTTTCTTCATTTTCTAGCACTATGCCCCAAGTGTATTTCTATATTACCCACTCTCATCTTAAAGTCAGTCAATTACTCTAGGATCCAAGGTTTCTTTTATTAGAGAATAGTATTGGAAATCAATATCTGGATGCTTGGAGTGCTCATTGCTTATTGGGGAATTAGTTCTTCTAGGCCGTCTCAGCTGGAAGACCAAGGAAATATGTGTATACATAGTAACAAATGTATGTACACATATTTATAAATACTTATATCTGAAGCCATCTGTATCTACTTTAAACAAAGCATGAGTGCACACTCTAATACATTACTACATAAATTATACTAACCTCTTTGTCCTGCTTATATGTAAACTATCATTGCAGCAGTAAGAAATGTCTTCCACCATATGTCATTCATTTACTTAATTTTTCAATTCACACAGTATCACAATCATTAACTCATACCTCCATGAGAAAAACTTTATCAAATACAGTACAGTCCTAATGTGCAGATTTCTTCTCCTCCTCCTCCTCTTTCTTCTTCTTTTATTCTCTTTGCTTTCATATTTTTAGACTTCG
>NW_006946365.1:0-698 GCF_000164805.1 Carlito syrichta | reverse complement strand
TACCAAATAATGTGCATTACAAAATGTGCAGCTAAATTAGAAACTATTTTTAAGAAAATATAGAACTCAATGCCTACTTTTCTCTCTCACTTTGTTTAGAGTAGCTGGGTGTATAGCTTTATGTCACGGGATAGACCATTCTTCTTAATGATATTCTATTATTAAAGCTAAATAACTGAATGTATTTGGATAGCCTAGAAACAAAATATTGTTAATAGTGGTAAAACCTGGTTATATAGAGAGACTCAATCTATATGTTAACATGTATTGTACAGTACATATGACCATGCTAACATACAGAGTATCCTGCTGGATTGAAGAAAGTGTTTGTTTTCTTCCTTATCTCCTTTTAAAATGGTAGAGGGACGGCCTACCCCCTGAAGGCTGCCAAACCAAGTGAGGGAGGGGACTGGGTGTGTTTAGGGGGAGGAGACTGATGTCTAGGCTGCATTGGGCCATCTGATTGAGGGGTGACTGCTTTATCAGTACTGCTATGAACAGTTCTTTTTGCCGAGAAGGACATTACTTTATCCCAGTGACACATGGTAGCATCATTCATGGTAGAGTGGAGCAAAGTGATGCTCCTAGGGTTTTGAGTTACTTGTGCAACCAAGTAGGAGAAGCAGGAGCCCATCTTGTCCTCTCTGATCTGGCACAGTGAACATTGCCCCTTCGTGAGTGTGCTTGGCAATGCACTC
>NW_006946364.1:0-803 GCF_000164805.1 Carlito syrichta | reverse complement strand
AAAATTAAGTAAATGAATGACATATGGTGGAAGACATTTCTTACTGCTGCAATGATAGTTTACATATAAGCAGGACAAAGAGGTTAGTATAATTTATGTAGTAATGTATTAGAGTGTGCACTCATGCTTTGCTTAAAGTAGATACAGATGGCTTCGGATATAAGTATTTATAAATATGTGTACATACATTTGTTACTATGTATACACATATTTCCTTGATCTGCCAGCTGAGAGGTCCTAGAAGAACTAATTCCCCAATAAGCAATGAGCACTCCAAGCATCCAGATATTGATTTCCAATACTATTCTCTAATAAAAGAAACCTTGGATCCTAGAGTAATTGACTGACTTTAAGATTAGAGTGGGTAATATAGAAATACACTTGGGGCATAGTGCTAGAAAATGAAGAAAGGCTGGAAAAAGCTAAATCAAAATGTTGATGAGGGTATGTCAAAGAAATACATGAACCAACTGAAATATCTGGCAATTAGGCCAGAAGTCGTGGCTCACACTTGTAATACCAGTACTTTGGCAGGCCGAAGAAGGATAATTGTTTAAGTTCAGGAGTTAAAGACATGGGCAACATAGTAAGAACCCATCTCTACAAAAATACAAAAATACATAAATTAGCCAGGCGTGATGGCATGTGCCGGTGGTCCCAGCTACTTGGTAGGCTGAGGGAGAAGGATTGCTTGAGTCCAGGTGGTCAAAGATGCGGTGAGCCATGATCAAGCCACCATACTCTTGCCTGGGTAACAGAGGATCCCACTCAAAAAATATAAAAATAACAAATAAATAGCTCAC
>NW_006946363.1:0-382 GCF_000164805.1 Carlito syrichta | reverse complement strand
CACTGAAAAGTTTAAAATTATTTGTATATATAACCCTGAATTGTACCCCATATCTTAAAATAAAAGTAAATTTAAAAAATACTTTGGGGCGGTTGGGCAAAATGGCAATGGGGCACACTACCTGTGAAACTCTCCACCGAGGAAAGCCCAAAGAGACTCTGATTCTCACCCTGGAGGTTGTGGATCCCATCGTCTGTAGCCTGCTCTTCACATGGAGCTCAAAGGTAGACTTTACTGAGGCATCGCCAAAGTCTTGGCAGCTACTGTGGTGGCTGCTGCTGCCGTTCCAGCCGGCATCCATTCCACATTGCACCGCCAGTGCCTGGGGCGAGCCGTGGCCTCCTCTGATGCAGTGGAGCCACGCGGCCTCCTCTGAGGCAGC
>NW_006946362.1:0-3151 GCF_000164805.1 Carlito syrichta | reverse complement strand
TTTCAACAAGGTTCGAGGAGTTTAGCTTGGCCAGGCAGGTCCTTTAAGAGGACCAAATCTCCTGGGCTCATGGGACAAGTTGAATGTGTTTCTATGCCTGGAGCAGGTAATTGCTAGTTCAAATATTCTATTAACAGTTTCCTAACAAGCTTCAAGGCTGGTAGGTAATTTCCTAGTGTAGAGAGTTCCGATGGAATCCCTGTCTGAAGTAAAAGAGGTCATGCATACATGAGTTCAAAAGGACTAAAAACAAAGGTGCTTTTGGAGTACTTCTGAATTGCAAAAGAGCAATAGGTAGCAATGAGAGTCTTCCTTGTTTTATTTCTAAGAATACTTTAGTTAAGTGTTGTTTTAGGGTAGAATGGACCACTTATATTTTCTCTGAAGATTGTGAATGTTATTCTGCATGAAGTTTAAACTCAATATCCAAAGCTTTTGTAACCTGAGTTATTGGAGAGATAAAAGATGAGCCATTATCACTCTGTAAGAAAATGGGTAGTCCAAAGGAAGATATAATTTCATTTGTTAGTATCATTATAACCTCTGGGACCTTTTCCGAAATTGTTGTAAAAGCTTCCAACCATCCAGAGAAAGTATCAATAAGGGTCAGCAGGTGTTTATATTTCTTATATTTAGGCATGTGAGTAAAATCAATCTGTCAGTCCTTGCCTGGAGTTATTCCCCTTAGTTGATAGGTGGGAGTCAGAGACTTCCTTGAGTACTCACTGTTTTGCAAATTAAGCATGCCTACGTAATTGCCTCAAGCTTAGATGTAAGATTGGAACATAGGATTTGTGGACTTAAGAGTTTACATAATGGTCTATGTCCCATATGCAATAAATTATGTAAGCGAGTTAAGATTTCATTATTTTGAGAAACAGGTAAAACAAGATTTTCTTGAAGAGTTAGCCAGGAGCGTTTGTTTATAGCACCCTGTTGCTCCAAAACTCGAAGCTCTGCCTCCATATAGTGTCATTTAATAGTAGGACTGAAGGTAGCTTCTAATACAAGATGAAAAATGAAGACTCCTCTTTTTGCTTCCTTGTCTACTTTATCATTTCCTAGTGCCTTCAAACTGTGGGATCACTGATGTTCCTTGCAGTGGATTACTGAAGCCTGGGCAGGTAGTTGAGACACTTCAATGGGTTGCATGATTATAGCAGAATGTTTAATAGGTAATCCCCTAGCAGTTAAAAGACCTCTTTCTTCCCAGATGGCTTCATGGAAGTGTAGTATATGGAAGGCATATTATGAGTCTGTATAAATGTTGAGTCTTTAATATTTTCCTAACCTCAGGACTCTAACAAAAACAATAAGTTCAGCCTTTTGTCCTGAGGTGCCAGGAGGAAAAGGTACACTTTGAATCACTTTAGTAGTGGTTGTTATGGCATATTTTACCTTCCTGTCTCCATTAATAACAAAACTGCTTCCATCAATGTACCATTTGCATTCAGTGATAGGAACGGTAATGTCAGTTAAATCTGTCTCACTGCTCTAGACATTTCAAGAATTTCTGTGCAGTTACTGATCCGCATACACAAAAATTAATTCTAAATGAATCACAGACCTAAATGTATGCTCTGTCGGTTCTGAAAGTGGCAGGAGGGTAACTGGGCTTAAGGGATCTGATTTTTGGTGTGTTATATTAGAGTTGCCAATGAACAGAGTTACTTAGTAGTTACTTAGCCACAAAGAAATTTTAAGCATTATTGTCGAGCTATGAAGAAATTTTAAGCATTATCGTTTAAAATGGCAGCCACCTGGTGTGGAGAGTACACATCAATATGCACTCCATCAGTAATTTTATTAACTTCTTGAGTTAGTATGGCAGTTTCTGCTATGGTCTGAAGGCAAGATGGCCATCCTTTTGCTATATTGTCCAATTGTTTAGATAAGTATGCTACTGCCTTCATTTCTGGACCATACCTTTGTCCTAGCAGTCCCAAGGCTATTCCTTCCCTCTTCGTTGTATAAAGGATGACATTATTTGTAAGTTGGGGAGTGCTAGAGCTGAGGTCCTTCTAATTGAATTCCAGAGCAAAAAGAAAGCTTTTCATGCCAGTGAGTGTCAGTTCAGAGGCTCAAGTTCTGGACCCTGAATAATCTCAATACTGGCTTAGCAATAAGTCTGAAATTGCAAATCCAGGGCTGAAAAGAAGGTACTCATAAAGCACAGTGGTAATAACTCAGGGTAAAGAATAATACAAGCTCCCACAAACAAGTGGAAAAATATTCCATGCTCATGAATTGGAAGAACCAACATTGTTAAGATATCCATTTTACCTAAGGCAATCTATAGATGTAATGCAATACCCATCAAATTACTAGCAACATTCTTCTCAGACTTAGAAAAAAACAATACGGGAATTCATATGGAATCATAAACGACCAAGAGCAGTCAAAACAATCCTCAACAACAACAACAAAACATAGCAGGAAGTATCACATTACCAGACTTTAAAATGTACTATAAATCTACAATAATCAAAACAGTTTGGCATTGGTACAATAATAGGCATATAGACCAATGGAATAGAATTGAAATTCCGGAAGAAAATCTTACTTTATCAACCAATTCATCTTCAACAAAACTCCACCACCTACCACTGGGGAGATGAGAAACTATTCAGTAAATGGTGTTGGAAAAACGAACTGACCATATGAAGAAGATTCAAACATGACTTCTACGTATTCCCATTTACAAAAATTAACTCTACGTGGATCACAGACCTAAATGTAAAACCTCTAACCATAAGAACCTTAGAAAATGCAGGAGAAACTGTCATCAAAGTTGGAACTGGTAACCAATTCATGATCAAAACCTGAAGTGCCCAGGCCATAAGAGATAAGATAGACAAGTGAGACCTCATTAAACTGACAAGCTTTTGCAAAGTCAAAGAAACCATCAAGAGAGCAGGGAGACAGCCCACAGGCTGGGAAAATTATTTGCCAACTCCATGTCTGACAAAGGCCTAACATCAAGGATCTACAAAGAACTCAAACATGCTGAAAATAAAAAAAAACAAACAGCCCCATTACAAAGTGTGCTAAATATATGAATATACACTTCTCAAAAGGAGACATATGAGAAACCAACAGACACATGAAAAAAAACGTTCAGCCTCGCTAGTCATCAAGGAAATGCAAATTG
>NW_006946361.1:1716-7273 GCF_000164805.1 Carlito syrichta | reverse complement strand
AATAGGCTTCCATAGTGACTAGATCTTCACTGTGATGAGAGCTCCAATGACTATCTCTCTTCTATTATGAGTTTCCCAGAGACAGTCTACCTTCTGTGATGGCTGTCCCAGTGAGTGGCCTTCTTCTCTGATGGGTGTCCCAGTGACTGTCCTTCCTCTGTGTTTGATCCCTCAATTACTGTCACTATTTTGTAATCAGTTATCTAGTGACAGGCTTTTCTCCACGATTGGTACCCCAGTGACTGACTCTCTTCTGTGATGGCTTCCCCAGTAACTGGTCTCCTGTATGATTGACACAAGGCTATCTTGTATGGTGGGTGTCCCAGTGACTGGCCATCTTCTGAGATGGCTGCCACAGTGACTGATCCTCTTCTCTTATAACTTCCCTAGTGACTGGCCATCTGTGAATGATGACCATAGTAACTGGGCTTCATCCAGAATGGGTGACCGTGTGACTGGTTCACTTCTATTATGGATGCCCCAGTGATGGTGACTCCTCTGTTATTGAAACACCAGTGACTGATCCTCCTAATGGTGGTCACTGTGGCAATCTTTCCTCCATAATGAATGTCCCATTTACTGGATCTCCTCCATTATGGGTGTCTCAGTGACTTGTCCCCCTACATAATGTGTGCCCCAGTGGCTGGGCCTCCTCTGTAATTTGTGACACAGTGACTTGACTATATATATGATGTGTGTTCCAATGAATAGCCTTCCCCTCTGATGGGTGGCACATTGACTAGTACTGTTCTTTGATGGGTCTTCCAGTGACTGGTCCTCCATAAAAGGTGTAACATTGATTGGACATCCGCTGTGTTTGGAACCTCAATGACTGGCCATCTATTAAATTTGGTGTCCCAGTGACTTACTCTCCTTTGTGATTTTTTTTCAGTAACTGGGCCTCCTCCATACCTGATGACCAGTGATTACACTTTCTCTTTTGGGTGTCTTAGAGATTTGCTGTCTTTTGGGATGGGTGCCCTAAAGTGGCTCTCCTCTGTGATAGATGCCCCAGTGACTCTGCCTCCTCTATATTAGGTGCCCCAGTGTCTGCCCCTCCTCTGTGATGGATGCCACAGTGACTGGCCCACCTTTGTGAAAAATGCCCTAGTGACTCATCCTTTGTAATAGATGTCCCAGTGACAAGCTTTACTCTGTGATTGCTACCCCAGTGACTGATTATTCTTGATAATGGTTGCCACAGTAACTAGCCCTTCTCCTCTATGGATATTACAGTGACTTGACCTCCTAGGTCATTGGTGCCCAAGTGACTGACCTCTTCAATAATGGGCACACCAGTGACTAGCCTTTCTCTGTGACGGATGTCAAATTGATCTAACCTCCTCCATAATGGGTTCCTCAGTTACAGGGCCTTCTCTTTGATTGGTGTACCAATGACTGGCCATCCTCTGAAATGAAACCCAGTGACTATCCCTCTTCTGTGATGGGTGTACTAGTAACTGGGCCTCCTCCAAAATGGGTTTCTCCAAAACTAGCCTTCCTCAGTGATCAGTGCCCACTTTCAGGACCTCCTCCATAATACCCCAGTGAATGGCCCTCTTCTATGATGGCTGTTCAGATACTGGTGCTCCTACATAATAGTTGCTCTTTAGATTGGACCTCCTCCGTGACTGTGTCTCAGTGACTGTCCCTCCTCTTATTTTGGGCCCCTAGTTATGAACTTTCTTCTGTGATTACTGTTCTAGTAACTGGATCACCACCATAATTGATGACACAGTGAGCAGCATTTCACTGTGATAGGTGTCCCAGTGTCTGCCTCTCCTCTTTGATGTGTGTCCCTGTGAGTGGCTTTTATCTGTTATAGATGCCACAGTGACTGACCCCCCTCTTTTATGGATGCCCCAGTGACTGTTCATCCTCTGTGAAAAATGACCCCTGAATGATCCTGTTTGTAATGGGAGCTCGAATGACAAGCTTTCCTTGTGATCACTGCCCTAGTGACTGGGACTCCCCCATAACGGGTTTCTCTGACAAACCCTCTTCTATTATGGGTGACCCAGTGACTGAACTTCCTTGAGGATTGGTGCCTCAATGATTGGTCCTCCTCCATATTGTGTGCCCTAATTATTATCCCTCCACTGTGATGTGTCCCAGTAACTGAGTCTCCTCTGTAATGGTTGTTCCAGTGAAAATTCCTCTTTTGTAATGAGTGTCCCAGTGACTAAACTTCTTCAGTGATGCGTATGCCTGTGACTAGCTCTCCTCTGTGACGGTTTTCTGAATGACTGGCCCACCTTCATAAAGGTTGTCAATGTAAGTGACTGCCCATATTCTATTAAGGTTGTCCAGTGACTGGGCCTGTCTTTGAAGGGTACCCATTTATGTAGCCTTCTTCTGTAATGGGAACCCAATGACTGGACCTCCTCTATAATTTGTTCCTCAGTGACTGGCATTCTTCTGTGATGGATTCCAAGTAACTATTTCTCTTTTGTGATGGGTACCTCTGTTACTGACCCTCCTCTGTGATGGGTGCCCTCGCGATTGGCCCTAGACTGTGATGTGTGTTCTAGGTACTAACTATCCTCTATAATGGGTGCCCCATTGAGTGGTCATGCTCTGTGATGCATGGCATAATGACAATCCCTGATCTGTGATGAGTGTCCCAGAGACTAGCCCTTCTTCAAGATGCTTGTCTTTGTAACTGGACCTCCTCTGGGATTATTGCCACAGCTAATAACCCTGTTCTGTGAAGAAAACCCCAGTAACTGCGCCTCTTCTATGATGGGTGTCTTAGAAAGGCCCTCCTCTGTAATGTGTGCCTCGGTACTTGCATTATTCTGTTAGCTAACCCAGTAACTACCTCTCCTCTGTGATGGGTATCCTAGTGACTAGCCATTTTCTGTTATGGGTGCCTTTGTGACTGGCCCTGCTCTGTGATGGGTGCCTCAGTAACTGACTCTCCTTTGTGAATAGTGTTCCAGTGAGTGCCCCTCATCTTTGATGGGTGCCCAGAAATGGGACCTCTTCTTTGATGGCTGCCCCAATGACCAGGCCTGATTTGTGAGTTGTTCCCCTGTGACTGACCCTCCTCTGTGATCATTGCCCCAGTGACTGGCCCTTCCCCTTATTGGTGCCCAAGTTACTTGTGCTTCTATGTAATGTGTGTCCCAGCAGCTAGACTTCTTCTGTGATGCGTGTCTCAGCACTGGTCTGGCTTTTCTCTGTGCTCAGTGTTCCAGTGACTGACCCTTATCTATGTTTAATGTCCCAGTGGCAAGACTCCCTATGTGAAAATTTTCCCAGTGAATGTCCATTCTCCATATAGGGTTCCCCCGTGATGCCCTCTTCTGTTTGGGGTACATAAAGGACTGATTCTCTTCTGTGGTGGGTACCCCAATGACTGGCTCTACTCTTAACAGTGCACCTGTAAATGGTTGTTGTTTGACATGGCTACTCAAGTGGCACTTCCTCCTCTGGGAAGGATGCCTCAGTGACAGACTCTCCTCTCTTATGGTGTCCCATTGACTGTCCCTCCTTTTTGATGGGTTCCCCAGTGACTGAACCTCTTCTGTAATGTGTGTCCCTGTGACTGGCTCTCTTCTGTGATGGCTAACCCAGTGACTGGTCCTTCTTTCTGATGCGTGTCTCAGGGACTGTTTTATTTTTTCTGTGTTTGGTGCCCTATTGACTATCTCTACTTTGTGACTGGTGCTCCATTGATATGCTCTGCTCTGTAAGTATTGTTTCAGTAACTGGCCCTCTTTTGGGAAATGTTTCCCAGTGATTGGCCTCCTCTGTGATTGATGCCACAATTACCTTCTTCAAAGATAGGTGACCCAGTGAATGACCTTCCTCCATAATGGGTGACTTAGTAATTTACTCACCACTGATGGGAGTCCCAGTGACTGGGTCTACTCCATGAAGGGTGCCACAGTGATTGGTCTTCCTCTGTGATTGCTGCCCCAGTGATTCAACTCATTCACCTAGTTAAAAGCCCTCCTGTGTGAAGTGTGCCTTAGTGACTAACTCTTCTTTGTGATGGGAGACATGGAGACTAATCCTCCTCTATGATGCATGCCATGGTGACTACGCTTCCTCTGTGAAGAATGTGCAATTAGTGGTCTTCCTCTGTGATCAGTGGATAGGCCACCTCGGAGATTGGTGCCCAATGGCTGGGTCTTGTCTGTAATGGTTGACTCTGTGACTGGACCTCCACTGTGTTGAGTCCCTAAGTGACTAGCCCTTCATAGTGATGGGTATTCAGTGACTGGCAATTTTCTGTGATGTTTCCTTCAGTGACTGGACCTCTTCTGTAATAGTTTCTTCAGTGATTCTACCTGCATTTTGATGAGGGCCAGTGACTCGGCCTCTTCTGTTGTCAGTACCACAGGCAGTGGATCTCCTCTGGGATGGGGGTACAAGTGAAATTCCGTCCTCTGTAATTGGAGCAAAAGTGATTGAGCCTCCTCTTCCTGGGTATCCCAGTAACTGGTCCTCCTCTGTGATGGTTGTCTAATTGGCTGGCCATGACTATGATGGGTGACTCTGACTGGCTCTACTATGTGATGGGCAACCCATTGACTGGTTATCAACTCTCATGGTTGTCACAGTAACTGGCTTTGCTCTGTGATGTGTGCCTTAGTGACTAGTCTACTTCTGTGATGGTTTGTTGGGAGCAGGTCGTGGAGGCCCACCTGAGCATTAGGGATCCAGGTGGGCTGCAGACCCAGAAACCACCAGGATGAGTTCAGGAGCTGATGGCCTATTCCCTCTTCCCTTCTTTGCTGGTTGGCACATCCCATTAGCAGGGACTTTGATGATCTAAGTTTGAAACTTTGAGAGTACGACAGGCATAGCTAACCTTAGGGATCCATTGTTCCCATGGGTTCAGCTTTAAACTTAACACAGTTCAAACTCAGGTCACATTTGGGAGACTTTAATATGGTACAAGCTTCTTTATAAGATTTAAAAGTATATTTGTAGAATTAGTATACACATTTAGAGAGCTGTTTCCAGGTTTAGAAGGTATAGATGATTATCTATAGTGGACTGGGCCACATTCCTAAGGGCCCACCATCCACTTTGGGCTGGGCAGCATTCTTTTAAACCAGTTCTTTAGCTACAATTTGTGTAGGTTTTTTCTACTTATAGAAACGGAATTTATTTTATTCATAGAAAATATTGCAGAATAGGTCATGCTACATCAGGGAATTATGTTACTTCAAGCATGATCAAACATGGTATTTTGAGGTTTTATAAGAATATAGCTAACTTTAGATATTTCATTGTTCCCATTTTCTACTAATTGCGGTTTTGGCTTTAGTAAAATTTACAGTTTGTATTTGGGTTTTATTTTAGAAGGTTTATTGCTGATGATTAGTTTTATATATTAGAATTAGGAATTAGAAATTTTATAGAATTTAAGTTAGATGTATAGGATTTTAGAATAGCTATTTTGTTAAGAGATTGTAATCAATTGTCTTAGAAATGGCCCAATATGATCTTTGGACTGGGCCACATACCTTAGGAACTGGTTTGAGCTATTTTTAAGAGTTTTTTATAGTACAGGTAAAATTAGCACAGAATAGAAAGGAAT
>NW_006946361.1:0-869 GCF_000164805.1 Carlito syrichta | reverse complement strand
TCATCAGTATCTTAATGAATACTTGGTTTAAACGTAGAGCTACAGCTTCCTCTTTTATCTAGCTTGTTTTCTACATTTTGTGCATGAACAATGTTAATTAAAAATGCTTTAAATCCACAGCATGATTATGAGAAATTTCCTTTTCAAAAAGGCCACTAATGATGATGATGAGGAAAGTTTCCTTTTTGCCACTGCTTTGGCACCTCCTTTACATGATGACAAGTTATCTTCACAAAAAAGGCTGAATTGGAGGATGAAATGGTAAAATGTCATGAGCAGAAATATCCTAATAATATCACTGCACCTCTTTCTAAGGTTTTCCTTTTAAAACTTGAAAATACTGAAATAAAGCCTTAACTTAGTCATACTTTTCCTTTTCTTATAGAAATACAGGGAGCTCAGGCATTAATAAGCAAAAATATATAAGTAATATAAGTAATATAAGCAAAAGTATATAAGCAATGTGATAGTAAAATAAGTAAAATAAGTAATATAAGCAATATATATAAACAATATATATAAGCAATATATATAAGCAATATAAGCAATATATAAGCAATGTAAGCAATATATAAGTAATGTAAGTAATATAAGTAATATAAGCAAAAGTATATAAGTAATAAGCAAACAAAATCTCATTACAGTCTTGCTCTAATTGTGATCAAATTGAGCATATTGGCATAAACTGCCTGGCTCAGGAAAACATTCAGAGGGGCCAGCCCTGACCCCACATAACAATAGGTGTGCAGCTTCCACCGTAAACCCGTTTGTTTCTTCTGCTCCATCGCAGAGCTCATCCAAACCACCCCAAGGAGGGAAGAACTGGACTTGTGTTCCTCCACTGCAACAATATTAACTACAGACTTTCC
>NW_006946360.1:0-1092 GCF_000164805.1 Carlito syrichta | reverse complement strand
TTTCAGGGAGGATAGGATCTTACCCCAGGGTGCTACAGACCCCTCTGTAGAGACAGGCAGAGCAAGGACAGGTAAGTAAAGCTTTTGTGAGACCAGAGTCGTGATCTAATCATAGGCCAGAATGAATCTAAGGAACATAAAATATTCATCAGTATCTTAATGAATACTTGTTTAAACGTAGAGCTACAGTTTCCTCTTCTAATCTAGCTTGTTTTCTACATTTTGTGCATGAACAATGTTAATTAAAAATGCTTTAAATCCACAGCATGATTATGAGAAATTTCCTTTCAAAAAGGCCACTAATGATGATGATGAGGGAAGTTTCCTTTTTGCCACTGCTTTGGCACCTCCTTTACATGATGACAAGTTATCTTCACAAAAAACGCTGAATTGGAGGATGAAATGGTAAAATGTCATAAGCAGAAATATCCTAATAATATCATTGCACCTCTTTCTAAGGTTTTCCTTTTAAAACATGAAAATACTGAAATAAAGCCTTAACTTAGTCATACTTTTCCTTTTCTTATAGAAATACAGGGAGCTCAGGCATTAATAAGCAAAAATATATAAGTAATATAAGTAATATAAGCAAAAGTATACAAGCAATGCGATAGTAAAATAAGTAATATAAGCAATATATATAAGCAATATATAAGCAATATATATAAGCAATATAAGCAATATATAAGTAATGTAAGTAAAATAAGTAATATAAGCAAAAGTATATAAGTAATAAGCAAAAAAAATCTCATTACAGTCTTGCTCTAATTGTGATCAAATTGAGCATATTGGCATAAACTGCGTGGCTCAGGAAAACCTTCAGAGGGGCCAGCCCTGACCCCACATAACAATAGGGGTGCAGCTTCCACCGTAAACCTGTTTGTTTCTTCTGCTCCATTGCAGAGCTCATCCAAACCACTTCAGGGAGGGCAGAACTGGACTTGTGTTCCTCCACTGCAACAATATTAACTCGAGACTTTCCAGTAAACCCAATTCCCTATGGGAGTAAAGGGCCCTCTCCTGAAGGAATAGTGTGTATAATATTATGCAGATGTCCCTTGTCTTTACAGAATTTCCACTATTCCCAGAGTG
>NW_006946359.1:0-715 GCF_000164805.1 Carlito syrichta | reverse complement strand
CAATAAACCTTCTAAAATAAAACCCAAATACAAACTGTAAATTTTACTAAAGCCAAAACCGCAATTAGTAGAAAATGGGAACAATGAAATATCTAAAGTTAGCTATATTCTTATAAAACCTCAAAATACCATGTTTGATCATGCTTGAAGTAACATAATTCCCTGACGTAGCATGACCTATTCTGCAATATTTTCTATGAATAAAATAAATTCCGTTTCTATAAGTAGAAAAAACCTACACAAATTGTAGCTAAATAACTGGTTTAAAAGAATGCAGACCAGCCCAAAGTGAATGGTGGGCCCTTAGGAATGTGGCCCAGTCCACTATAGATAATCATCTATACCTTCTAAACCTGGAAACAGCTCTCTAAATGTGTATACTATTTCTACAAACATACTTTTAAATCTTATAAAGAAGCTTATACCATATTAAAGTCTCCCAAATGTGACCTGAGTTTGAACCGTGTTAAGTTTAAAGCCGAACCCACAGTCTGTGAGAAATGGGAACAATGGATCCCTAAGGTTAGCCATGCCTGTCGTCATCTCAAAGTTTCAAACTTAGATCATCAAAGTCCCTGCTAATGGAATGTGCCAACCAGCAAAGAAGGGAAGAGGGAATAGGCCATCAGCTCCTGAACTCATCCTGGTGGTCTCAGGGTCTGCAGCCCACCTGGATCCCTAACGCTCAGGTGGGCCTCCACGACCTGCTCCCAAC
>NW_006946358.1:0-335 GCF_000164805.1 Carlito syrichta | reverse complement strand
GCCCCATTGAGTGGTCATGCTCTGTGATGCATGGCATAATGACAATCCCTGATCTGTGATAAGTGTCCCAAAGACTAGCCCTTCTTCAAGATGCATGTCTTTGTAACTCGACCTCTGGGATTATTGCCACAGCTAATAACCCTGTTCTGTGAAGAAAACCCCAGTAACTGCGCCTCGTCTATGATGGGTGTCTTAGAAAGGCCCTCCTCTGTAATGTGTGCCTCGGTACTTGCATTATTCTGTTAGCTAACCCAGTAACTACCTCTCCTCTGTGATGGGTATCCTAGTGACTAGCCATTTTCTGTTATGGGTGCCTTTGTGACTGGCCCTGCTCT
>NW_006946357.1:0-4536 GCF_000164805.1 Carlito syrichta | reverse complement strand
CCTCCTTTGCCATATTTCCTAGTGCTTTTACTGTATTCTCCCATTAATATTACTCAAATTGAAGAAAATGTAATATTATAAATTGGAAATATTTTGGCAGAATGGAATTTCCACTTAAAGTATTTTTCTTGTTATGTCTGCTATCTCTTAAGCACAGAGTTTCAAAACTTTTTTAATATTCATGCCGTAAGCCGGGCTTGGTGGCTCAGCCTGTAACCCTGTGCCTTTGGGAGGCTGAGGTGAGTGGATTGCCTGAGCCCGTGGGTTCAAGACCCCCCTGGGCAGCGTAGACCTCATCTCTACAATAAATCAGAAAATCAGTTGGAGGTGGTAGCGCATGCCTGTAATTCCGGCTACTTGGATGGCTGAGGTGGAAGGATCGCCGGAGCCCAGCAGGTCGAGACTGTGGTGGCCGGGAGCGGCCACTGCACTCCAGTCTGGGCAACAGAGTGAGACTCCAACTCAAAAAAAAAAAAAAGAAATATTCATGCCCTAATTTAAGCATTAAAAAACCTCTAACAAATCATTTCATGACTGTCTTAGAAAGGCTAATTTTAAGTAAATTCAGGTTGTTTAATCACCCTGTATTTTTTATGACAATAACATATGCTTAGAGAAGCATCAATGAACTCTTATACCAAATAATGTGCATTACAAAATGTGCAGCTAAATCGGAAACTATTTTTAAGAAAATATAGAACTCAATGCCTACTTTTCTCTCTCACTTTGTTATTAGAGAGCTGGGTGTATAGCTTTTTGTCAAGGGATACACCATTCTTCTTAATGATATTCTGTTATTAAAGCTAAATAACTGAATGTATTTGGATAGCCTAGAAACAAAATATTGTTAAGAGTGGTAATACCTGGTTATATAGAGAGACTCAATCTATATGTTAACATGTATTGTACGGCACATATGACCATGCTAACATACAGAATATCCTGCTGGATTAAAGAATGTGTTTGCTTTCTTCCTTATCTCCTTTTAAAATGGTAGAGGGATGGCCTACCTCCTGGAGACTGCCCAACCAAGTGAGGGAAGGGACTGGGTCTGTTTAGAGGGGAGGAGACTGATGTCTAGGTTGCCTTGGACCATCTGATTGAGGGATGACTTTATCAGTACTGCTATGAACAGTTTTTTTTGCCGAGTAGAACATTATTTTACCCCAGTGACACATGATAGCATCATTCATGGTAGAGTGGAGCAAAGTGATGCTCAAAGCGTTTTGAGTTATTTGTGCAACCAAGTAGGAGAACCAGGAGCCCATCTTGTCCTCTCTGATCTGGCACAGTGAATGTTGCACACCTGTCTATCTTTCTACAATTCAGCTCCTCTGTTGATTTTTTTTCAGAATTTGGTATGAGTTTGCTATTTAAGAAAATATTAAAATACTCATAGCACAGCAATAGAAACTGTGAACTCAGATTTGTTATCGATGATTAATTTTTCTCTGAGAAGCTCTTCTGTAGCATTACTTTGACATGGCTGTTGCATAGTTTGAAATCACTTCTGGAAAGCCTAGCAGGGTGTCACAAGGAATAAGGCCACCTGGAATCTTACCACACAACCAAGGCCTGACTGGAGAAAATGGAGTCAAATCATCCACGGAGCTGCCTGAGAGTTACAGCCTCCAGAAGGAGAAGCCTGCGGATGGCTGAAAAGTTTGGTCAGGCAGACTGGATTCTGAAGGTCCATTTCATGGGAGACAGCTGACCATTGTTGGGCACTGCTAAAGACAAACAGGAAATCTGAGTGGCAGGAGACTATAAATTGGATGATTACTAAACTCTGTTTTGTTTAGCCTACTGGAGTTCTGAACTCCTGTTCTCATTGAGTCCCCGCACCTCAGCCCCTTAATATGTGGATTTACTGATTTGAGTCACCTCATTTGAGTGTTTTCAGCTCTTAAAATGGCATGCAACACCTGAATCCACTTTCATACTTACCATCAGAAAACTTGTACAGCCAGATGTTAAGTACCTCATGATAGAACGCAACAGGTGGTAGACCTCACTGTTGAGGATTTCTGCTGGAAGAATGGAATATATGATTGTCCAAGCCTCTAGGTTTGACTTCCACCTGTCGGTTACGGGTAAGAAAAGCACATTAATACCACAAGGATGCAATTAGCCAGTGTCCTAATGTGGGCAATTGTGCACAATACGTGATTCAGTTTCTCTCTTCTGTCAAATGGAAATGCAACAAGTCCCCTACATATGAACCTTCAAGTTGCAAACTTTGAAACATGAAAATATGTGTCCACATGTCCAATCACGTGAGTTAGTTCACATGCCTGGTATACATTGTCATGTATATTTATCCTTTAGAAGTGGTTGTGCTTTTGTATGGATGTTTTCTTTATGTACTATTTGTGTGAAAAGCACTATAACCTATTTCTGTACAGTATTATATAACTGATTATATTAATTGGGTATCTAGGCTAAGTTTGGTGGGCTTATGAAAAAATTGGATTTACAGTGTGCTCTCAGAACAGGATTCGTTTATTTGTTGGAGACTTATAGAAGTGGTAATAAAGTTAAGTCAATAAATGACTACATTTAATAGTCTCACATTTTACTGAAACAGATCATAAGACCATAAAAAGGAGATGGTCAGTGATGAACTGGGCCTTTTGGCGGTGTGACAGTACTTGCCAGAATACGATCGACGATGAACTGGGCACCGGCAGTCTCGGCCTCCAGCATGAAGAGGCTCCACCAGCCCCAAAGCCAGGAAAGCTTTTTGGAGTTCCTCTTGCTGATATTTGTGAAGATGACAACCTGCCAACTCCTCTTCTGGTAGGTCTCATTTTGGTCTTCTGTAGTCGTCTTGTTGACAGAGAATTCTGGGGGCGCGGGGTCAAGTGGTCTCATCCAAATCTAACTCCAAATGGAGAAATCATTAGACAACACCTAGTCTGGCAGAGTTTTGTCAATGTTATTTCAAAGAGAAAATCTGATTTAGCTATTGCAGGATCATTAGACAAACACAAGAAGGAAAAATACTCTGGTTTCAGCAAAGACTCACACTTACTTGCAGAAATCAGAATAGGCTCTGTGTGGATGAATCTCTGTGGCTTCACCTCCCATCACATTCTCCCTTCAGCTCCTTCCTTGAATTCCACAGAAGTTTCAAGTCTCCTTTACTTACATGTTGATCTGAGACTACTCAAACTTACAGTTCAAAATAGCTCATATGTATTTGATTCATATTTCAAGTATTTACGCATAGAAATTTGTCTTTTGGCATATTTTCACCCTTTAATCTTAACAGACTATGTCAAATTAAAGCCTTTGTATTTGTCTGTGTCATTTCAAGTGAGTGCACTAAATTGTCAGCACCCAGTTTCTCGCCAAGCACTATACTACATTTAGGGAATTTTATGCCACTTGTGAAAAAATGTATCATTTCAGATACATGCTGGATACCCCCCCAGACATTTTAATTTTCACAGCCAATTTTGGGGGTGGCTGTGATTATCATACTCCCTATTTCATAAAAACATTTTTTAAAAAGCTTTAAGAAAGTTATGTATTATGCTTAAGATCGCACAGCAAATAAGCCATACAGTAGATGCAAACCCCTGAGTTCCCTGGCTACAATACTTATTCCATTGTCAAACTGCAAGCAGAAGGCTTGAAGATGGAACAAATGCAAAGAAAAAACTTCTGAGAAGTAAAATGTAATCAGAAAAGTTTTCAGGCAGGAGATAGTTTCCATAGAACCTAGGAATTCAGGGATGAGGCATATGTTCACAGGGGAGGAACCAAGTAAAAATTAGCATGGCAAAAAGGCTACATACTTGAGGAAGAGATTCCATATTATGGAATAATCAGAGAATGATTGGAAGTTGGAAAGGGTGACCCAAGGCAGTCTTGACACAGAGGAGTGTCATTTCTTTCTTTTTTTTTTTGAGTTGGAGTTTGACTCCATTTCCCAGCCTGGAGAGCAGTGGCATGCTCATAGCCACCCCAGCATCAAACTTCTGGGCTCCAGTGATCCTTCCACCTCAGCTTTCCAAGTAGCTAGAGCTATAGGTTCATGTTACCATGCCCAGCTATTTTTTTATTTTTTATAAAAGCGGGGTCTCACCAGGATTCCTCGCCTTCCCAAAGTACTGGGATTATAGACTGAGCCATGGAGCCCGACCACAAATATCATTTCAGAGAGTAAATTCATGGAAAAGGCAAATCTGATTTTGAATTCATAAGTGTATGAATATAGAATGGATCAATGAGGAGAAAATATAGCAACACCAAAAAAATTTAAAATATACTCCATTCTTTAGCTCTGGCATCGTAACCTGCATACTACTGCTCATGTGTTCAAAACTGGGGCAAGCTTGTCCTTCAGGCCTGTGAATAGGAAGTGCCATATACTCTTCTTCCCTGCAGGATATACTTTATTTTATCAACAAAAATGGGCTTCACACGGAGGGCATCTTTAGAAAACCGGCCAACATGAAGTTATTGTGCGACCTAAAGGGGAAATTAAATTCTGGAATTGAAGGGGACTTGGAGAGTGAGTCTGTTCAC
>NW_006946356.1:0-840 GCF_000164805.1 Carlito syrichta | reverse complement strand
ATGATGATATGAAACTTTTAACTTTTAAAATTAATAATAATGAATAGACTTTTAATGTGTGACTCCCTCAGAGTTGTTTAAAGTTTTTTGTCTCCCTCAAGTATAAATAGTGGTAACTATACATTTTTGTTTCTTCTGGCACCAGTTGTTGTAAAGCAATTCTGTAAATAATGCTTGAATAAAAGTGGCTAAGCCAACAAAAAAAAAAAGAGAAAACCTGCTTATAGTGCGAAGAATGATTAATTTATGGTCATTTGTGGATAAAGTTTTCAATTTTTGTGAACATGGTTGACATTTTGGGCTATGTGACCAATGATGTCAAATAAGTTCTTGCCTAGAAGTTTTTCCTTCTAAGTTGATATGTGGAGATAATGGAAGCATGCATTTTAAAGTTACAAGCCAGGTTGTTTTGGGTGTTTTTTTTTGGCATTTTACTATATATCAGTTATTATTTTTATTGACTTGTTTTATGACTTTAGATCAGCAAATTAGTGTAGAGGCAGCATGTGTGGAAAACAACATACATAGAAGTTACATAATCATCAGACAAATTTGGCTGCTAAGAAGAGATAATTCACAGAACTTACAGTACTTATATTTTTAATTCAAAGATGAATTTTGATTTCTGCTTTTTTCTTTATTGTAAAGATATGGGGTACAGGCCAGGATTAGGTATATACGTAGTCTGTGTGTAGGTGAAGTTTGGTCACCCAACTGGTTATCACCTTCCCTGGTTTAGGATCAGGAACCCTTAGTCTTGCTATGTGCCTCGCCCCGACACCCAGCAGGGTCCTGCTACCTCTGATCCTTCTCTTGTAGTATTGTGATGAATGTTTAGGA
>NW_006946355.1:0-721 GCF_000164805.1 Carlito syrichta | reverse complement strand
GTGTAATCCGAATCCATCACTCTGGGAATAGTGGAAATTCCTTGTAAAGACAAGGGAACATCTGCTAATATTATAGGCCACTATTCCTTCAGGAGAGGGCCTTTACTCCCATAGGAATTGGGGTTACTGGAAAGTCTGGAGTTAATATTGTTGCAGTGGAGGAACACAAGTCCAGTTCTGCCCTCCCTGGGGTGGTTTGGATGAGCTCTGTGATGGAGCAGAAGAAACAAATGGGTTTACGGTGGAAGCTGCACCCCTATTGTTATGTGGGGTCAGGGTTGGCCCCTCTGAAGGTTTTCCTGAGCCAGGCAGTTTATGCCAATATGCTCAATTTGATCGCAATTAGAGCAAGACTGTAATGAGATTTTTTTTGCTTATTACTTATATACTTTTGCTTATATTACTTACATTACTTATATATTGCTTATATTGCTTATATATATTGCTTATATTGCTTATATAGCTTATATATATTGCTTATATTACTTATTTTACTTATTTTACTAATGCATTGCTTATATACTTTTGCTTATATTACTTATATTACTTATATATTTTTGCTTATTAATGCCTGAGCTCCCTGTATTTCTATAAGAAAAGGAAAAGTATGACTAAGTTAAGGCTTTATTTCAGTATTTTCAAGTTTTAAAAGGAAAACCTTAGAAAGAGGTGCAGTGATATTATTAGGATATTTCTGCTCATGACATTTTACCATTTCATC
>NW_006946354.1:0-763 GCF_000164805.1 Carlito syrichta | reverse complement strand
CTTTCCTGGCCTTGGAGCTGGTGGAGCCTCTTCATACTGGAGACTGAGACTGCCAGTGCCCAGTTCATCGTCAATCGTATTCTGGCAAGTACTGGCACACCGCCAAAAGGCCCAGTTCATCACTGACCATCTCCTTTTTATGGTCTTATGATCTGTTTCAGTAAAAAGTGAGAGTATTAAATGTAGTCATTTATTGACTTAACTTTATTTCCACTTCTATAAGTCTCCAACAAATGAACGAATTCTGTTCTGAGAGCACACTGTAAATCCAATTTTTTCATAAGCCCACCAAACTTAGCCTAGATACCCAATTAATATAATCAGCTATATAATACTGTACAGAAATAGGTTATAGTGCTTTTCGCACAAATAGTACATAAAGAAAACATCCATACAAAAGCATAACCACTTCTAAAGCATAAATATACATGGCAATGTATACCAGGCATGTGAACTAACTTACGTGATTGAACATGTGGACACATATTTTCATGTTTCAAAGTTTGCAACTTGAATGTTCATATGTAGGGGACTTGCTGCGTTTCCATTTGACAGTAAGTGTGTTGCAATGGCCCGAAGAGAGAAACTGAATCATGTGTTGTGCAGAATTGCTCACATTAGGACACTGGCTAATTGCATCCTTGTGGCATTAATGTGCTCTTCTTACCCGTAACTAACAGGTGGAAGTCAAACCTAGAGGCTTGGACAATCGTATATTCCATTCTTCCAGCAGAAATCCTCAACAGTGATGTCTACCACCTGT
>NW_006946353.1:0-751 GCF_000164805.1 Carlito syrichta | reverse complement strand
GGGGCCCTGGAAAGGTAAGCATTTTTCTCATTTCAGGGAGTTAGGATCTTACCCAGGGTGCTACAGACCCCTCTGTAGAGACAGGCAGAGCAAGGACAGGTAAGTAAAGCTTTTGTGAGACCAGAGTCGTGATCTAATCATAGGCCAGAATGAATCTAAGGAACATAAAATGTTCATCAGTATCTTAATGAATACTTTGTTTAAACATGGAGCTATAGTTTCCTCTTCTAATCTAGCTCGTTTTCTACATTTTGTGCATGAACAATGTTAATTAAAAATGCTTTAAATCCACAACATGATTATGAGAAATTTCCTTTCAAAAAGGCCACTAATGATGATGATGAGGGAAGTTTCCTTTTTGCCACTGCTTTGGCACCTCCTTTACATGATGACAAGTTATCCTCACAAAAAAGGCTGAATTAGAGGATGAAATGGTAAAATGTCATGAGCAGAAATATCCTAATAATATCACTGCACCTCTTTCTAAGGTTTTCCTTTTAAAACTTGAAAATACTGAAATAAAGCCTTAACTTAGTCATACTTTTCCTTTTCTTATAGAAATACAGGGAGCTCAGGCATTAATAAGCAAAAATATATAAGTAATATAAGTAATATAAGCAAAAGTATATAAGCAATGCATTAGTAAAATAAGTAAAATAAGTAATATAAGCAATATATATAAGCTATATAAGCAATATAAGCAATATATATAAGCAATATAAGCAATATATAAGTAATGTAAGTAATATAA
>NW_006946352.1:0-720 GCF_000164805.1 Carlito syrichta | reverse complement strand
TCTCAAAATCTGCATCATTTTAACCATTTATGACTTCTTTTTATCCCCATTTTCTGTTTTTGCACATTCTGGGATTTCAATGTACATGTATCTTCAAACTTTTTAATGTTTATTTATAATTGACACATAATTGTACATATTTTGGGGGTACACACTGATGTTTTGATACCACAATCTGTAATGATCAGAACAGAGTAATTAGATTCATCATCTTGAACAGTACTGGGAACACTCAGTATCCTCTCTTCGAGCTACTTGAAAATATATATTTTGCTAACTGTAGTTCTCCTAAAGTGCTATATAGCACTAGGGCTTATTCCTATCTAGCTGTAATTTTGTGTTCTTTAACAAATCTCTCCCTATATCTCCTTTCCCCACACCCTTAACAGCTTCTAGCAAACTCTTTTTTCCTTTTTACTCCTGTAAGATTAACTTATTCTTTTTAAGCTTTCATGTATGAGTGAAAAGATACAGTTTTTAAACCTGTTGATATTGTTCTTAGGTCCCTCAGGTCCTGTTAATTTTATATCAGTCATTTTTCCTCTCCTTGTTCTGTCTCTACTTTCTATTAACTTATTTTCCAATTCACTGACTGTTTCATTTGTCATCTCAATTATGCTACTTTTCCGATCCAGTAAATTTTTTTCCAGCCGTTTCTCAGATCTAAAATTTACATATTAAATATTTTCAGCCACGCTTGGTGGCTCAGTCTGTAATTCC
>NW_006946351.1:0-629 GCF_000164805.1 Carlito syrichta | reverse complement strand
TTATGTATTTAACCTCTTTATATGTTTATATTATTACAGGGTACAGAAGCAAGTAAACAAAGACAACTACAATTTGCTCTGCCATAAAAACTGGGGGACCATAAGACTCAACTTCTCTCTACTGCAGTGTGATCACTGTCATCATTTTCCTTCTGATAATTTGCAGGTAAGCATTGTACAACCCATGTGATGAGAATAAGTATAGTCATTTTCTGTGCCCATCTGTAAATACACAATCCACAAAAATACCCACACCAGTTTATTTTGCTGATCCTTTATTGCCATACCCTCTCCTTGGTTTCCACCAGGGTTCTGACAAATTCTGCCATGACCAATAACCTAGCGTGGCAGCATTCCAAGATACATGGGTCATTCTATGTACTACCTTCCCTGCATATCACTGGATATAAACAGGTCCTCTCAAAATCCTTGGTATTTTAATGTTAATATTTATGCCATGTTTAGACCTGTTATACTAGTGACATCATTATATGCAAAGACCACAGACCAATGTATCCCCACTATGTCAGACATTCAATTCACCTTAAGACAAATGGCACTGATAACTTGGGAAATTACACATTCTTCAAATCCTCCCAAACTATGCATTTTATAAAGGGCACAGTCAT
>NW_006946350.1:0-720 GCF_000164805.1 Carlito syrichta | reverse complement strand
CTGAGCTATTTGAGAGATAAAAATGGGCCATTATCACACTGTAAGAAAATGGGTAGTCCAAAGGAAGATATAATTTCATTTGTTAGTATCATTATAGCCTCTGGGATCTTTTCTGAAATTGTTGTAAAAGCTTCCAACCATCCAGAGAAAGTATCAATAAGGGTCAGCAGGTGTTTATATTTCTTATATTTAGGCATGTGAGTAAAACCAATCTGTCAGTCCTTGCCTGGAGTTATTCCCCTTAGTTGATAGGTGGGAGTCGGAGACTTCCTTGAGTACTCACTGTTTTGCAAATTAAGCATGCCTACGTAATTGCCTCAAGCTTAGATGTAAGATTGGAACATAGGATTTGTGGACTTAAGAGCTTACATAATGGTCTATGTCCCATATGCAATAAATCATGTAAGCGAGTTAAGATTTCATTATTTTGAGAAACAGGTAAAACAAGATTTTCTTGAAGAGTTAGCCAGGAGCGTTTGTTTATAGCACCCTGTTGCTCCAAAACTCGAAGCTCTGCCTCCATATAGTGTCATTTAATAGTAGAACTGAAGGTAGCTTCTTATACAAGATGAAAAATGAAGACTCCTCTTTTTGCTTCCTTGTCTACTTTATCATTTCCTAGTGCCTTCAAACTGTGGGATCACTGATGTTCCTTGCAGTGGATTACTGAAGCCTGGGCAGGTAGTTGAGACACTTCAATGGGTTGCATGATTATAGCAG
>NW_006946349.1:0-3908 GCF_000164805.1 Carlito syrichta | reverse complement strand
AAGACCAATCACTGTGGCACCCCTTCATGGAGTAGACCCAGTCACTGGGACTCCCATCAGTGATGAGTAAATTAATAAGTCACCCATTATGGAGGAAGGTCATTCACTGGGTCTCCTATCTTTGAAGAAGGTTAATTGTGGCATCAGTCACAGAGGAGGCCAATCACTGGGAAACATTTCCCAAAAGAGGGCCAGTCACTGAAACAATACTTACAGAGCAGAGCATATCAATGGACCACCAGTCACAAAGTAGAGATAGTCAATAGGGCACCAAACACAGAAAAAATAAAACAGTCCCTGAAACACGCATCAGAAAGAAGGACCAGTCACTGGGTTAGCCATCACAGAAGAGAGCCAGTCACAGGGACACACATTACAGAAGAGATTCAGTCACTGGGGAACCCATCAAAAAGGAGGGACAGTCAATGGGACACCATAAGAGAGGAGAGTCTGTCACTGAGGCATCCTTCCCAGAGGAGGAAGTGCCACTTGAGTAGCCATGTCAAACAACAACCACTTACAGGTGCACTGTTAAGAGTAGAGCCAGTCATTGGGGTACCCACCACAGAAGAGAATCAGTCCTTTATGTACCCCAAACAGAAGAGGGCATCACAGGGGAACTCTATATGGAGAATGGACATTCACTGGGAAAATTTTCACATAGGGAGTCTTGCCACTGGGACATTAAACATAGATAAGGGTCAGTCACTGGAACACTGAGCACAGAGAAAAGCCAGACCAGTACTGAGACACGCATCACAGAAGAAGTCTAGCTGCTGGGACACACATTACATAGAAGCACAAGTAACTTGGGCACCAATAAGGGGAAGGGCCAGTCACTGGGGCAATGATCACAGAGGAGGGTCAGTCACAGGGGAACAACTCACAAATCAGGCCTGGTCATTGGGGCAGCCATCAAAGAAGAGGTCCCATTTCTGGGCACCCATCAAAGATGAGGGGCACTCACTGGAACACTATTCACAAAGGAGAGTCAGTTACTGAGGCACCCATCACAGAGCAGGGCCAGTCACAAAGGCACCCATAACAGAAAATGGCTAGTCACTAGGATACCCATCACAGAGGAGAGGTAGTTACTGGGTTAGCTAACAGAATAATGCAAGTACCGAGGCACACATTACAGAGGAGGGCCTTTCTAAGACACCCATCATAGAAGAGGCGCAGTTACTGGGGTTTTCTTCACAGAACAGGGTTATTAGCTGTGGCAATAATCCCAGAGGAGGTCCAGTTACAAAGACAAGCATCTTGAAGAAGGGCTAGTCTCTGGGACACTCATCACAGATCAGGGATTGTCATTATGCCATGCATCACAGAGCATGACCACTCAATGGGGCACCCATTATAGAGGATAGTTAGTACCTAGAACACACATCACAGTCTAGGGCCAATCGCGAGGGCACCCATCACAGAGGAGGGTCAGTAACAGAGGTACCCATCACAAAAGAGAAATAGTTACTTGGAATCCATCACAGAAGAATGCCAGTCACTGAGGAACAAATTATAGAGGAGGTCCAGTCACTGGGTTCCCATCACAGAAGAAGGCTACATAAATGGGCACCCTTCAAAGACAGGCCCAGTCACTGGGCAACCTTAATAGAATATGGGCAGTCACTTACATTGACAACCTTTATGAAGGTGGGCCAGTCATTCAGAAAACCGTCACAGAGGAGAGCTAGTCACAGGCATACGCATCACTGAAGAAGTTTAGTCACTGGGACACTCATTACAAAAGAGGAATTTTCACTGGAGCAACCATTACAGAGGAGACTCAGTTACTGGGACACATCACAGTGGAGGGATAGTAATTAGGGCACACAATATGGAGGAGGACCAATCATTGAGGCACCAATCCTCAAGGAAGTTCAGTCACTGGGTCACCCATAATAGAAGAGGGTTTGTCAGAGAAACCCGTTATGGGGGAGTCCCAGTCACTAGGGCAGTGATCACAAGGAAAGCTTGTCATTCGAGCTCCCATTACAAACAGGATCATTCAGGGGTCATTTTTCACAGAGGATGAACAGTCACTGGGGCATCCATAAAAGAGGGGGGTCAGTCACTGTGGCATCTATAACAGATAAAAGCCACTCACAGGGACACACATCAAAGAGGAGAGGCAGACACTGGGACACCTATCACAGTGAAATGCTGCTCACTGTGTCATCAATTATGGTGGTGATCCAGTTACTAGAACAGTAATCACAGAAGAAAGTTCATAACTAGGGGCCCAAAATAAGAGGAGGGACAGTCACTGAGACACAGTCACGGAGGAGGTCCAATCTAAAGAGCAACTATTATGTAGGAGCACCAGTATCTGAACAGCCATCATAGAAGAGGGCCATTCACTGGGGTATTATGGAGGAGGTCCTGAAAGTGGGCACTGATCACTGAGGAAGGCTAGTTTTGGAGAAACCCATTTTGGAGGAGGCCCAGTTACTAGTACACCCATCACAGAAGAGGGATAGTCACTGGGTTTTATTTCAGAGGATGGCCAGTCATTGGTACACCAATCAAAGAGAAGGCCCTGTAACTGAGGAACCCATTATGGAGGAGGTTAGATCAATTTGACATCCGTCACAGAGAAAGGCTAGTCACTGGTGTGCCCATTATTGAAGAGGTCAGTCACTTGGGCACCAATGACCTAGGAGGTCAAGTCACTGTAATATCCATAGAGGAGAAGGGCTAGTTACTGTGGCAACCATTATCAAGAATAATCAGTCACTGGGGTAGCAATCACAGAGTAAAGCTTGTCACTGGGACATCTATTACAAAGGATGAGTCACTAGGGCATTTTTCACAAAGGTGGGCCAGTCACTGTGGCATCCATCACAGAGGAGGGGCAGACACTGGGGCACCTAATATAGAGGAGGCAGAGTCACTGGGGCATCTATCACAGAGGAGAGCCACTTTAGGGCACCCATCCCAAAAGACAGCAAATCTCTAAGACACCCAAAAGAGAAAGTGCAATCACTGATCATCAGGTATGGAGGAGGCCCAGTTACTGAAAAAAAATCACAAAGGAGAGTAAGTCACTGGGACACCAAATTTAATAGATGGCCAGTCATTGAGGTTCCAAACACAGCGGATGTCCAATCAATGTTACACCTTTTATGGAGGACCAGTCACTGGAAGACCCATCAAAGAACAGTACTAGTCAATGTGCCACCCATCAGAGGGGAAGGCTATTCATTGGAACACACATCATATATATAGTCAAGTCACTGTGTCACAAATTACAGAGGAGGCCCAGCCACTGGGGCACACATTATGTAGGGGGACAAGTCACTGAGACACCCATAATGGAGGAGATCCAGTAAATGGGACATTCATTATGGAGGAAAGATTGCCACAGTGACCACCATTAGGAGGATCAGTCACTGGTGTTTCAATAACAGAGGAGTCACCATCACTGGGGCATCCATAATAGAAGTGAACCAGTCACACGGTCACCCATTCTGGATGAAGCCCAGTTACTATGGTCATCATTCACAGATGGCCAGTCACTAGGGAAGTTATAAGAGAAGAGGATCAGTCACTGTGGCAGCCATCTCAGAAGATGGCCAGTCACTGGGACACCCACCATACAAGATAGCCTTGTGTCAATCATACAGGAGACCAGTTACTGGGGAAGCCATCACAGAAGAGAGTCAGTCACTGGGGTACCAATCGTGGAGAAAAGCCTGTCACTAGATAACTGATTACAAAATAGTGACAGTAATTGAGGGATCAAACACAGAGGAAGGACAGTCACTGGGACACCCATCAGAGAAGAAGGCCACTCACTGGGACAGCCATCACAGAAGGTAGACTGTCTCTGGGAAACTCATAATAGAAGAGAGATAGTCATTGGAGCTCTCATCACAGTGAAGATCTAGTCACTATGGAAGCCTATT
>NW_006946348.1:0-4150 GCF_000164805.1 Carlito syrichta | reverse complement strand
CACTCATTATTGAGGAGTCCCTATTACTAGGACACCCATCATTGAGGAGAACCAGTTACTGGGAGTCCCATCACAGAGGAAGGCCCTTCACAGAGAAACGAATCACAAAGGAGGGTCAGTCACTGAGACAACCATACCAGGGATGGTCAACTATTTGTGCATTTATTAGTAGGAGGACAAGTCACCAGGGCAGCAATCAGAGGAGGATCAGCCACTTATGCTGTTTTCACAGAAGAGGGCCAGTCAATGGGGCACTCATGACAGGTGAGGAGATTCACTGAGGCACCCAATATCAAGGAGTTCCAACTATTAGAACACCCATCACAGAAGAGTGTTATTACTCATTGGGGCACCAATCACAGAGGAAGACTAATCACTGGGTCACCAATCATAGGTGAGACCATAATACTGGGGCCTATATTATGGAGGAAAATTAGTGGGTGTGACAATTGTTAGGGTATGGATAGAGTGATGATGGAGGTGTAGATGGAGCATGGTGCAGCACCGCCAAAGCCAGCATGCTGGAGGTGTTTGCTGGTAAAGCAGAGACCCAGATAATGAAAAGAACTGCAACACACAAAGAGGTAAAAGAAGAAAAGATTTTTAAAGAAAGTTTAACTTCCCACAAAGAGGGAGTGGGCCTGGGTGTGAGTAACCCCATAGCGGACCTATACTGTTGATGAATGTGGCCTCATAGCCCCTCCAGCCCCAGTTTTAATCGTTTTCCCTGGGGGTGTTGCAATCACCTAAGTGTGACTGCCATTTCTTCCTTATTGACAATCTGTGAATGCCTTGGAGATCCTGTGACACAAAGACACCCTAATATCCATCCACATTATCACAGAAGGGCATAATGAGGATTCTAGTGCTCCTGTACATTCCTGAATAATATTCTTTTTTTTTTTTGAGTTAGAGTCTCAATCTGTCACCCAGACTGGAGTGCAGTGGCCATTCCCGGCCACTGCAGCCTCGACCTGCTGGGCTCTGGTGATTCTTCCATCTCACCCTTCCAAGTAGCTGGAACTACAGGCGTGCAATATCACGCCTAGATCATTTTGATTTATTGCAGAGATGAGGTCTAACCAAGTTGTCCAGGTGGGTCTCGAACTCGTGGGCTCAGGCAATCCACTTACCTGAATGACATTCTTTAGAGCTAATGGAGGGTGCATTTCCCCTTATATCCTATGAATTCCCAGCAGACAGCTCTAGGGGATCCTTGACTTCCCCACAGACGGCATCCAATTTACTGAGAGACCAAATTCCCATCCATTCCCCTCCTCTTAGTGGTCACAAGTCTTGTGATCTGCATAACTTTTGTTATCACAAGTTTTGGGATTAGCATAACCTTTGCCCAACTGTGAAGTCTTAGGCCTAGTAAACTACCTTTACACAATGCCTGGCACCAGGAAGTCTGTTTCTCAAAAGACAAAGTAAGCAAGGTTAATCTTTACCTAAAGTATGCATTTCTCCAAAACATAGCTTCTACTTTGTCATCATTGTATTAGGGTTTAAGAGCAAGATGAAAAATGGCTTCTCACTCTTAGTCTGTCCTTTCATTCCCAACTCTTGATCTTAGAAATATTCTTATGATCCTGGGAAATGGGGTGAAGATTAATCTTCTGTAACTGCTTTCTGCTGAGAAGGGCATAGAGATATCCCTACCTATCTATTTCCAAGGGCATGATAGGAAAGAGTGGAAACTTAACTAAATGCCATTTGGATCTAATAAAACATAGAGCAAGCACAGGCAAAAATTATTAAGCAAACGATGATGTAAAAGGTTATTGCCTCTGAAACAATGGTCGAAAAATGAAAGTAATCTCATAAATTATATGTATGTTAGCCAGCTCAGTGTCTCAGCCTGTTATCCTGCAGTTTGGGAGGCTTAAGTGAGCGGATTGCCTGAGCCCGCAGGTTCAAGACCCAGCTGAGCATCTTGGCAAGACCTCATCTCTACAATAAATCCAAAAAATTATCCAGGTGTGGTAGCACACACCTGTAGTTCCAGCTACTTGGAAAACTGAGGCAGAAGAATTTCTGGAGCCCAGCAGGTCGAGGCTGCAGTGGCTGGGAGTGGCCTCTGCACTCCAGTCTGGGTGACAGAGTGAGACTCCAACTCAAAAAAAAATTTATATGTATGTTTAACCAAAGCTTCTAGTTCATTGACGTAAGTTGACATATTCCTTTATAAATTATCTATGGTTGTACAACACATACTTCCCACTATGCCACATAAGCCTCCCATTTTTGCTAATAAGCAATTCTCTTTGTTATGGTGTATTGTTGAATTTCCTCATCTTCCTGATTAAGTAAATCTATACCCCTAGTTGTGTATTCTGCAATATAATATTAGCACCTCTAAATTAGGAAAAATGTAATTGTACATAGCTACACCAGCCACCTGAGATCCCACCGTGGGTATACATGCTGTTCCCAAAATGGCCCATGAAAAATCATGGGACCATAGTTTTATATCCCTACAATTTGTTGGCATATCTCTACGTTACCAATGATGAGATTTGAATTTTTTTTGAGCTGGAGTCTCACTCGGTTGCCCAGACTGGAGTGCAGTGGCCACTTCCAGCCACTGCAGCATTGCCTGCTGGGCTCTGGTGATCCTTCCGCCTCAGTCTTTGGAGTAGCCGGAGTTACAGGCATGCGCTACCACACCCAGCTGATTTTTAGATTTATTGTAGAGATGAGGTGTCGCTGCCCAGGCGGGTCTCGAACCCACGGGCTCAGGCAATCCACTCACCTCAGCCTCCCAAAGGTGCGGGATTACAGGCTGAATCACCAAGCCTGGCTAGATTTTATTTTTAAATTTGAGTATAAGGGACCACCTAAAAGTCCTGCTTCTCCACAGGATAACCAATTTGTTGGTACAAGTTCGTTATTAAAAGTGGCTAGAATGACTGTGCCCTTTATAAAATGCATAGTTTGGGGGGATTTGAAGATTGTATAATTTCCCAAGTTATCAGTGCCATTTGTCTTAAGGTGAATTGAATGTCTGACATAGTGGGAATACATTGGTCTGTGGTCTTTGCATATAATGATGTCACTAGTATAACAGGTCTAAACCTGGCATAAATATTAACATTAAAATACCAAGGATTTTGGGAGGACCTGTTTATATCCAGTGATATGTAGGGAAGGTAGTACATAGAATGACCCATGTATCTTGGAATGCTGCCACGCTAGGTTATTGGTCATGGCAGAATTTGTCAGAACCCTGATGGAAACCAAGGAGAGTGTTTGGCAATAAAGGATCAGCAAAATAAACTGGTGTGGGTATTTTTGTGGATTGTGTATTTACAGATGGGCACAGAAAATGACTATACTTATTCTCATCACATGGGTTGTACAATGCTTACCTGCAAATTATCAGAAGGAAGATGATGACAGTGATCACGCTGCAGTAGAGAGAAGTTGATTCTTATGGTCCCCCAGTTTTTATGGCAGAGCAAATTGTAGTTGTCTTTGTTTACTTGCTTCTGTACCCTGTAATAATATAAACATATAAGGAGGTTAAATACATAAGGGGAGAATTTGGGGGTGGGTGTTATATGAGATTTTGCTCAAATACATAAATTTGTTCACTATTAAAACTTCAGGTAATGTATTTTATTGTGTGACTATGTTTCAGATTTTCTATAAATTCTACATTGCTCCCATCCTCTAACATGATGTCTTGTAACTTGATGGGAAAAGATCAAATGATTTATTAAACATATCCATTCCTGAAAATCAGTAGACCAATCTATAAATATGAATATATTTCCATGACTTGGATATGCAGGTTTCAGACTCCACATACATCCATAGACGTACACTCTACTAGCTAATCTTTTATTAGAAGAATAAAGCCTATTTCCCATGGATATTCTAACAGTATCATAAAATATGAATGAGGGTTATAAGCTTTAGCCAAATTCGGTTGTAAAAACATATTTAGATTTTTACCTTTTTAGTAAGGTACTTTGCATAACATACAGGTTGAGCGAAATTGTTCTTGTGCTCCTTTGGCTGGTTAGGTGTCCGTAGGCAGTGGAGAAGTTAACTTCAGTCTAGGTAAATGAATCCAGAATGTAAATCCTGACAATTTGGTAGCTGTGTTAGTAGTTAGAATTGCATGGAAATATCCTTTTCAACA
>NW_006946347.1:0-309 GCF_000164805.1 Carlito syrichta | reverse complement strand
ACTCAAAAAATATTTATATGTATGTTTAACCAAAGCTTCTAGTTCATTGACGTAAGTTGATATATTTCTTTATAAATTATCTATGGTTGTACAACACATACTTCCCACTATGCCACATAAGCCTCCCATTTTTGCTAATAAGCAATTTAAAGCAATTCTCTTTGTTATGGTGTATTGTTGAATTTCCTCATCTTCCTGATTAAGTAAATCTATACCCCTAGTTGTGTATTCTGCAATATAATATTAGCACCTCTAAATTAGGAAAAATGTAATTGTACATAGCTACACCAGCCACCTGAGATCCCACCG
>NW_006946346.1:0-653 GCF_000164805.1 Carlito syrichta | reverse complement strand
CTCCCAGGGACACAGAGCTCCAAATGCGATCATCTGGGAGGAAATCGTCCAAAGGCTAACAATCCTGGTAAGATATGTCTGTCTAATTTTGAACTTGTCTAATTTTCGATGACTCTTTACAAAAAAAAAATTATGTTATGGAAAGATTGAGGTGGAACACATAGCTTTCTTGTTAACAATTCAAGGAAGAAATTTCATTTCTAGACAGTTTCTGACAAAAGTAATATGCTCCATGATGACTCTCATCAGGAACATGAATTTGATGCTAGGCGAACCATAACATTCTTAACAGTCTCATGAAAATTTTAGTTGAAACTTTCTAGAAGTGGATGGCATTCTTTATCACATCCATGAGTTACAGTGATAACTCCTCCTCATCTCTGGGATCTATCCTACAGACCAGAGCACCAATGCATGCAGATAGAGATTTCCCTGATTAGAGGCCTCTCTTTACTCTTCTGTGGTCTGACTGAAGACAGTCCTTCAGGATGCCACATGTCAGTATCATTTACCTGTGCCAGGAACTGGGAGGGGTATCACCTACACACAAATGAAGAACAAGCTGTGGCTTGAACAGGCCTTGCCATCTCTCCAGAGAGCAAAGTCACTTAGGAGTGGTCATCGCAAATACAGACTTCTCCTGGATTCCTGTG
>NW_006946345.1:0-5365 GCF_000164805.1 Carlito syrichta | reverse complement strand
CAAAATGGCCGTGCCTTTTAAAAGAATGCCACAAGCTGGACTCGGTGGCTCAGCCCGTAATCCTGTGCCTTTGGGAGGCTGAGGTGAGTGGATTGTCTGAGCCCGCAGGTTCCAGACCCACCTGGGAAACTTGTCGAGACCTCATCTCTACGATAAATCAAAATTAGCCGGGTGTGGTAGCGTGCGTCGATAGTTCCAGCTACTTGGAAGCCTGAGGCGGAAGGATTTCCCGGAGCCCAGCAGGCAAGACTGTGGTGGCCCAGATCGGCCACTGCACTCCAGTCTGGGCAAGAGAGTGAGACTCCAACTCAAAAAATAAATAAATAAATAAATAAAATAAAAATAAAAGAATGTTACAAATGCATAACTAATCTGCCGGCTTCCTTTAAATGTATATAAAGGGTCAAAATCCACAACAATAATTGAAATAAATGAATTTTCAAGTCATTTTCAAGAAACAAGTGTCTGGAATGATGACAAGATACTGATAACACAGACATAAGACTATTTTAAGAAGGACTGAGTGTGCAGCCTGGGAACAACTTATGGGGTTTCAGTCACCCAGGCAATTTTTCTCTAGGGATCAAAAATAAATGGAACCAGGATTAACAATTTCATTCAGAGCCTAGAAAGTGCCTCTTCACTCTATTTTGTCCTTTACTTTAGAGAATAAATGATGTCAGCCTTCGAGTTAGATCAATTCAGATACGTCCCACAATTGCTAGAGTTGAAGACAAGAGGAAGGCAGCCTAGCCACTGAAATGGGCCCTGCACCTGTCTGCCTCCCCTCCCAGCAGGTGTGTCAGGACCACGACCAGGGCAGCCCAAGGTCCAGCACAGGGTCTTCAGTAAAAGCGACCTTCTAGCAGGAGGACCTACATCTCAACGATGCTTTCACTATGTTGCCAGACTCCTCAGTCAGACCCTGCAGAGGAGATAGTGCTGACAAACAGGTAAAAACAAAGTGGGCCAGATCCCCAGTCTATATTTGGTTATACCAAAACAGAAAGGACCTGGTGAACAAAACCAATGGCAAGTCTGTGTGGTGAGAGATATGCTAATTGACTTGATTAACTCTTTCTTGCACTCACAAGACTGGAAGTTGCCCTGGGTAAGTCAGTGAGTGAGTGCATGTGGAAGCCTAAGACATTACTGCACGCTTCTCTAGACTTTATAAACATGGCACAGGCTACATTACATTTATTTTAAAAATTGTATCTCTCAAATAATAACTTTTTAGTATACTAAGACATAATTTTTGCTTAGTGTAACTTTTTTCCTTTATATACTTTTAACTTTTTTATAGTTTTATTTTGCTTTACCATAAAGATGTGGGATACAATTCAGGGTTAGGTACACAAACATTGATTATGCAGGTACCCTTGTTGATGAGGTATGCCCCTCCCTCCCTTAGCAGTTTCCCTCAACTGCCAGTTCCACCCCTCCTCCCCTGACAGCAAACCACTACTGCCAATTGAAGCTGGACAGGATTTTAAAAATGTACTACATATACACAATGGAATAATATGCAGCCATAAAGAAATCAAAACATACAGACTTCACAGTAACTTGGATGGATTAAGAGATCATCATACTTAGTGATCGGTCACAGATACAAAGAACAGCGTACCATATGTTTTCACTCATAATGTTAAACTTTTAACATTTTTTTAACTTTTTGATTCTTTTGTAATAACATTTACCTTAAAACCCAAAGGCACTTAAAAAAATTTATTTTCTTATTCTAAGACTAGACCAAGCCTTTTATATTTAATTTCTTTTTCTTTTTAAAATCTGTGACAATATAAAACAAAACACACACATGCGCTTAGGCTTACTCATGGTCAGGATCATCAATATCACTGTATTTCACCTCCATGTCTTGTCCCACTGGAAGATCTTCAGGGCAATAATAACACACATGGTGCTGTCATCTTCTATGACAACAATGACTTCTTCAGGAATACTTCCTGAAGGACCTGCCTGAGGTTGTTTTACAGCTAACATTTTTTTTGAGTTGGAGTCTCACTCTGTCACCCAGGCTGTAGTGGCATGGCACACTCACAGCCACCCCAGCATTGACCCACTGGACTCAGGCAGCCCTTCCACCTCAGGTTTCCAAGTAGCTGGAACTACAGGCACTTGCTACCAGGTCTGGCTAATTTTTTCTTTATTGTATAGATAAGGTCTGGTCAAGTTGCCCAGGCTGGTCTGAAAACCATGGGCTCAGGCAATTCACTTGACTCGGCCTCACAAAATGCTAGGATTATAGGCTGAGCCACCGAGCCTGATCTTTTATTTTTTATAATTATAAGGTGTACACTCTAAAATAACAATAGAAGTATAGTATAGTAAATGCATAAACATAACATAGACATTTATTATTCATATTCATATTATTCATATTCCCTCATGTTATCACCAAGTATTATGTATTGTACATAATTGTATATGCTATACTTTTATAAAACCGGCAGTGCAGTAGGTCTGTTTACACCAGCATCACCACAAACATGTGAGTAATTCATTGCACTATGATGTTGTGATGGCTAAAATATCACAAGACAGTAGGAATATTTCAGCTACATTGCAATCTTATGGAACTACTGTCATATATGCAGTCTGTCATTGACCAAAACATTGTTGTGTGGTGCATGAATGTACCTTGTAAAAAGAACTTAGTAATTAATGTGAAGCTTAGCAAGGACAAAATAATCTCACCCTCTAATTGTCCAAAATTTCTCCCAAGACAGACTGTACCTTGGTAAATTTCCTGCAGTTCTCTCTTTTAAAAAAATTTCCAGCTGGGCTCGGTGGTTCAGCCTGTAATCCCGTGCCTTTGGGAAGATGAGGTGAATGGATTGCCTGAGCCCACGGATTCGAGACCTGCCTGGGCAGTGAGACCTCATCTCTACAATAAATAAAAAAATCAGCCGGGTATGGTAGCATGTGCCTGTAATTCTGGCTACTCGGAAGGCTGAGGTGGAAGGATCGCTGGACCCCATCAGGTCGAGGCTGTGGTGGCCGGGAGTAGCCACTGCACTCCAGTCTGGGTGACAGAGTGAGACTGCAACTCAAAAAAAAAAAAATTTCCTAAAGCCACCATTGGATAGACTGTTATTTAGAAATATATAAATGGAACAGAAATATAAAATATCATGATAAAGTGACTCAAACATAGTAACATCTTTTCTGAGTTAACTCTTGTGGCACCTAGCAATACTATAAAAGCTATAAAAATATTCAGAAATCATTCCTCATAACTTTTTGAATAATGTTTTGGTAAGCATAAATACTTAGCATCATTATATTATCTTTTCTAGAATTGCTCCTTTTTGATATTAATGTGCTTGGTTTTTTGATATTCCTAACTCTTTTTTTAGTAAACTTGACTGGTATAATATTGAAGTAATCCATATTTGTTTTTATCTTTCAAAAACTAAGAAGCTAGATTCACCAATAAAACCACCATGACTAAACATGAATAATGATACTACAGGTTGAGCAACCTATTTCAAAATCCAAGATGCTTCAAAATCTGAAATTTTGGGGTGTCAACATGACACCACCAGTAGAAAATTTCACACCTGACCTTATGTGATGGGTCTCAGTCAAAACTTCATTTTGTGCACAAAACCTCATCTTTCTGTTTCCATCTAACTCCTTGTTTCTATCCATACAACTAAGAGTCTTACTCTTTCATGGTCCCTCATGTACTTACGTGGGGAAATCAGAATGTCTTTTCCTTTTTTTTTTCTTTTTCAATAATTGATTAACAAATTCAAATGGTGACAATGAGGAAAATCATGAATCTATACCATGTAAGCAATTTCAGGATATTTGGACTGACAGTAAATAATAATAATAATAATAATAATAGACTATGAATCATCTGCATCTCCCTGGGCTTATTCATGCCAAACTATAAAACAATTATTTCTTCTTACAAAGCAGTAGAATTCATAGTATATTATAATAATTATTTTTAAACATCTATGGTATAACAAAATTGGGCTTCAGAAAATTCAAATTTGTAGAATTTTAAAGTAATATTTTCAAACATATGACTTAAGAAAAAGATACCTGCACACGTATGTTTGTTGCAGCTCTATTCACAATAACAAAAACATGGAACCAACCATGTTGCCCATTGATGCTGGACTGGATAAAAAATGTGGTACATATACACAATGGACTATCATGTATCCATAAAGAAGGACAAACATATAGACTTTGCAGCAACTTGGTTGCATTTAGAGTTGATCATACTCAGTGATATATCACAGAAACAAATAGCAGAATACCATATGTTCTCACTCATAAATGGACCTTGAACAATTATATTACTATAAGTAAAGGATTGGTAGTAGTGGTAAACTGTCAGGGAATGGGGCGTGGGATTGGCAGTTGAGGGAAACTGCTAGACGAGGGAGGGGCACACCTCATCAACAAGGGTACCTGCATAATCAACATTTGTATACCTACCCCTGAACTGTACTCCACATCTTTATAATAAAAAAGAGAAAATATATACATATACATATGTGTGTAAATATATAAATATATATGTATTTATATGCATATAAATTTTTGTATAGACATATATAGGTATATGCACTTACGTATAATTATATGTATATGTTACCTATATATGTGTACACAGTGTACTAAGGAAAAGAATCAAAGCTGCAGTGTGTGGGTGATATTAGAATAAGATAAAGTAATAATATCAGAGATAAATTAATAGTACTATGATCCTGAACACATGACTTGAGAAAAAATATACATATGTGTGTGTATATAAAAGAACATATCTATATATAAGAATATGTAAATATGTATATAAATATATATGAATAAACAAGCATATATGCATATATACATGCATGTATATAAACATATAGTATGTATAAATATATATTTATATATCATATATAAATTACTAGAACACCTAGTTCTGCTTTCTAACACTGTTTGCTATAACAGAACATGTGTGTGTGTGTGTGTGTGTGTGTGTGTGTGTGTGTGTGTGTGTGTGTGTGTGTGTAGGGAAAATAAAGGTAGTCCAAAGGGATGAATTCAAATGGAAAACCATCTCCACCTTAGTAGGTGGCAACTGAAATCTCACTTTGGTTCTTATTGCCTTAGTGGGACTGCTTGCATTCTGCACCCACTCTCAGTCTGCACATTTATGATTCAGTGATCAGTGAGAAATGTAGAGAGCTTACATGTAGAATCTGGAGCTCCCCCTATCTGGCTATCTCCTTTCTGAGATTTCCCATCTCATTTTTCAATTGCTATAGTTACCCTTACTCTCTCTTTTGATTCTTCAGACCAGTAAGAATGCAGATATTGTATCTTCATT
>NW_006946344.1:0-4872 GCF_000164805.1 Carlito syrichta | reverse complement strand
GGAACTTTCTTTAGTCGATTTCACCCATTCTTCTGTCATCTCTCACTTTGCAGTTGGATTCCTTTCCTAAGAAATGGAGCCAGTCCATGACCACTAGGGAAACACATTTTCTGCCATTGTTCATTCTTTTGTTGGTTTACTCATTCAGTGAACACTCAGCAATATGTGAATGCATGGCAAATTGTCCATCCAGCCCAACAATCGCATCATCAACACTTACCCACAAGGAAAGAAAACGTGTTGGAATGGTGTATGTCTGTGTTTGTGTGTTTGTTGTAAACATATTAATGTCTTGAACTTTCTCCTTCTGAGAAATGGTAGGAAATGTTGTGTGAGGAAAGACATTCTCCATCATGATTTGCTGTCTTTTCTGAAATGAACCTCTGGCTCCCTCTGTAATAATGAATGCCTCTAGAACATGTGGGAACACCTATTTCTCAGTTTTGTTTTCCCAACATCACTCATTGCTGGTGTTCCAGATTGTTTCTGAATAGCAAATCTATTCTAATTTTCATTTTTTATATCTATCAGCTACCTTTCCTCCCCTTCATTGGGCCGGGTTTCCTGTTTTCCATGCAGTTCCCCATGTGGTCATGTCCCGGATGTGAATGACCAGACAGCCCACACCAGCAGCCTTGTGCTGTATATGTATGTGGTTGCACAGAATCAGAGACTCACGTTTCAGAGGAGGAGTCATGGTCTCACAATTAATGTGAATAATGGCAGGAAGAAATCTTTTAAAATAGCTCTTAAATTGGTGATCAGGAAAAAAGTGCTATGGGATTTAGGAGTTTATGGTTTATGCATGTTCCTAGAACTATTTTGCCATTTCTCAATTTCAGAAAGTGGTAACTTTCTCCTTTCTACATGTAAATGCATATATATAAGGTTAAAAATCTAATTCCTAAATACATGCTGGGGAGGGGTATGTGGATACCCAGGGTGAGGAGATGACAAGTAAATAGGAAAGAACTGACATTTTGTTTCAAGCATTCACAATTTCTCCTTAATTGATTCATAAGTTTAATTTATCAAAAATTTGAGTATTTTCTCATTCAGAAACTCTTAAGACTTTCTTAGCTTTCTTGAAGATTTCATCTCTAAGATAAGAAGAAACCCTGTGAATATCCTAGAGAATAAACTCATTTTTACCAATATTGCATTACTTTGGCCTCAAAATTTCATAATGTGTGGTTGCTCAGTCCTACATTCGCTCCTTAGTCAATCTGTTAGATCTTTATTCAGTGGCAACTTTGTGCCAGACATTTACTCAACTCTGAGGACTCCAAAGAGAATAAGGAACTCCTGTCTGGTGGGAAAAGCAGACAGGAAACATAATTTCAAATGTAATGAGATATTTAGGAGTTATTGTACAGGAGTACATTGAGAAGCAAATGCATATGAGGGAGAAACCCACCAGGAATGACTGGGATAGATTGGCTTTTATCCCTGTGAGGTTTTTCCCTTGTGTGTTTGGCCTTTCCTTTTGTCTGTTTAGGGCTGTTTGCCTCCAAGTAAGCTACTACATCTAAACAATTGGTCGGTGTAATTCTGAAGCAGATGTAAAGTGACTTTTGTCATCGGTTGCACGGTGACACTTTTCTTCAGGCCCAGCCTCCTCTTGCAAGAATGGGAGCATGTATGTGTCACGTCCGAGCTCACTGATAACCAAGACTCATCCTAGAGGAAGGTTTTTCAAATTGTGTCACATCTAACTCCATGATCATAAAGTCAATTAGTTGACCGTGTTGTCACTTCTAGATGCTCTTGAATAGAATATGTCAGAAACATGGCAAGTATGAATATGGGCATTGATTGGTGACATTTTGTTTCCTGTCCAACATGGGCACACGTGTGTGCTGGGTCAGGATGGGAGCTGTAAGCCTTCCCATTGGCTGTGATTTTAAAAGGCTGAAAACTCAGGTTTAGACTCTGAGTTCCATTTCTGGTTGTTTATCATTTCATTGACAAGAACTCATGCAGCACTTGTTTCACACTGGGGAGTTAAGTATTGTTGAGCAACTATTGTTGAATAAATCCTATCTGAAACACATAAAGGATATCTCAGAATTTCCTTTCCTTGGTTAAATCTACATTTCAATACAGATAGTGATATATGGATAGATAGATACAGGCACAGTTTGTATGTATCTTAATTAATTTTTGTTTAACAGCCAAGGTTTATGTAGCTCTTAAATAAAAAAGAAATATTTCTTATTGAAAGAAGTATTTCAGAACCATGTGGATATACATCCAGAAGTATTTCAGAACCATGTGAATATACTTGGCATATTCCAGGCATTCTTATTTCCCTGAAAATTATTACTTTTGTCTTTATTTTATATGTAAATTTTTATCATACAAATAATAATGCTTACTCTAAAAAATTTAGGTGATGGGTAAAAGTGTTAAAAGGAAAATGTAGATCATTTGTTATCTGACCACCTGAGAAATGAGCACTGTTTTGTTTCAGAGTATTTTCTTTTTCCTTTTTATTTCTGAATTGAAGTCCCACTCCATCGCCCAGGCTGGAGTGCAGTGGGCACATTCACAGCCACCCCAGCATCAACCTGCTGGGCTCTGACGATCCTTCCGCCTCAGTCTTCTAAGTAGCCTGAGTTATAGGGACACTACCACACCCAGCTAATTTTTGATATATTGTGGAGACGAGTTCTCACCAAGTTGCCCAGGCTGGTCTTGAACCCACGGGTTCAGGAAATCTACTCGCCTAAGCCTCCCAAAGTGCTGGGATTGCAGGCTGAGCCACCTAACCAGGACTGGAGTATTTTCTATAAACACGTGCACACATATATGCATATCACACACAGCAATGAAACCGAGATCCTTCTGAGTATGCTATTACTTTAGCCAATTGTTTAACTTTCTGTTGTATTTAAGTATATCCCATGCCATTAAATATTCTACAAAAATATGAATGTACTGTTTAATGTGCTGTATTTTCTAGAAAGGATATTAAGTATTTGGTTAATCATTTTATCATTATTGGCCATTTAAGTTGTGCTCATCATTTCTTATTATAATTAATGACATAATAATTAGCCTTATAAATAAGTCATTGTATTCTTATTAGTTTTTTATCATAAATCAATATAAGATTCTAATTATTTAGTATAAAGCCATGACATTTTTTAAACATTTGGTACAAATTACTCAACTTGCCCAGGAAAGTTGGTAAATTTATATTTTCCTCAGCAGCACATTCATTAAAACAGTCAACAGATATTGATGGTCTGCTTTATATGGGTTTCATAGCAGTCCTGTTAAAACCGCATTTTCATTTTTCCTCATTTTTACCAATTTTATAGCAAATATTCATTATTTTGTTTCATTTCTTAATTACAACTGAAGGCGAGAATTTCACAGATTTACTGGCTGTGTATATTTCTTCTTTTATGAATTTTCTATTTTTTCTATAACAACGTTTGTCTTTTTTGTTATAAATTTGTCAGTGTCCTTGCTGTGAAAGGAATCTTACTTTGCCTTTACTGGCAAAAGTCACTCTGAGTTTTTTTTTTTTTTTTCCAACAGGCTCTTGACTTTAGGATACTTTAGAGGGAAAGAAGTTTCTATTTTTGTGTAAACAAGTCAGGGATATTTACTGATTTTTTCCAAATGATGTTTAAATATTTTCAAGATGATTATTTTCTTCTTTTTCTATTAATGCGAGGGTTTATATGAATAGAGTTTCTAATGTGGAGTAGCCCTTGTAGTTCTGAAAAGCCTACGTTCACGTGCTGTCTGCTTTCTTTTTTCAAGGTAGACCTGGGCATGGATAGCTAGCATATCATTTGTGATTTTTGTATCTTAGTTGTAAGTGGAAATATCTTGGCTTTTGTTGGAGTCCCCCCCCACAACTTTAGCTGTTTCACACAGAAGGGTTATATTACCTTTGTTAAATGATCTGAGTAGCTTTTCATCTATTTCTATGCTTTGTAACAATTTCTATAATATAAGAATTACCTCTTTGTAAAGATTTAAAATAACTTGTCTATAAAAACATCTAGCTTGATGCTTTGTGGGTAATTCTTTGACATGTTTTTCAACTTTTTGCAAAGATAAAGATCTTTGAAAAAAGTGGTGTTTCCTCTTTATTAATTTGAGTAGTTTGCTCTCCTTTTCTATAAAATTATCTATTTCATTGACTTTTTAACATTTTAGTATATTTTATATTTTTACCATCTATTAATAATTCTGTTTTCTAATATATTTACTTTTACTTCATTAATGATTATGTTCTTTCCTTAAAAGGAGAATGAAGCAAACCTACATTTTGAATTACCTAGGTATTTATTTCTTTTACTTTTTAGTAATATTTAATAACAATATAATTTAAGGCAATGAATTTGCTTTGAACCTGGTTTAGGTATACTTCCAGAAGTGATGTTATGTTAATGTTCTTCTTCTTAATTATTTCTAGGTATTCTAAAATTAAACTCTTTGTCTTTCCTTTGACCAAGAGTGATTTTTTTTTTTTTTTTTTTGAGTTGGAGTCTCACTCTGTCAGCCAGACTGGAGTGCAGTGGCCGCTCCCGGCCACCGCAGCCTCGACCTGCTGGACTCCGGCGATCCTTCCACCTCAGCCTTCTGAGTAGCCGGAATTACAGGCGCGCGCTACCACGCCCGGCTGATTTTTTGATTTATTGTAGAGATGAGGTCTCGCTGCCCAGGCGGGTCTCGAACCCGCGGGCTCAGGCAATCCTCTCACTTCAGCCTCCCAAAGGCGCGGGATTACAGGCTGAGCCACCGAGCCCGGCTAAGAGTGATTTTTATGATCACTATTTTAGTTATCAAGGAGTTCGGTTTTTAAAATTTGTATTAATAATATACAGTTTTAAGTTTTGTAGTCAAAGA
>NW_006946343.1:0-3703 GCF_000164805.1 Carlito syrichta | reverse complement strand
GTGGGAGTATAGAAACAAAACGTGGGTTTGAACATGTAGGGTGGACCCTGTAAAGCTTGTGTAAAGATTCTTTTGAGCCAGGCTCGGTGGCTCAGCCTGTAATCCCAGCACTTTGGGAGGCTGAGGTGAGTGGATTGCCTGAGCCCAGGGTTTGAGACCCGCCTGGGCAACTTGATGAGACCTCATCTCTACAATAAAATAAAAAATTAGCTGGGCATGGTAGTGCACACCTGTAGTTCCAGCTACTTGGAAGGCTGAGGCAGAAGGATCGCGGAGCCCAGCAGGTCAAGGCTGCGGTGGCCGGGAGTAGCCACTGCACTCCAGTCTGGGTGACAGAGTGAGACTCCAACTCAAAAAAAAAAAAAAAGATTCTTTTGGGAAAATTCAAGAACAAAAAGTGACCTAATGCTTCATAATTGTCAGGCTACCAAACCAAACATTTAGGAGTGGTGCTGGGAAAGGGTAAAGGATTTGAGTGACAGGCAGAGGTAACAATAAGGACTTGGCAAGAATATGGGTGGAGATTAGCCCGGAGGTCACCGAGGGGGAATTTTACAGTTGTCTGAGGAGTAGAGAATTAAAAGGGAGAGGAAACATGTCCAGAGAACCTTGGTCATTGTCATTCTGAATCACATTAACTAGGTAAGAAACCTCTGGTAGTCGCAGCAATGATGGCTCCAAAGCATGGGTTGAGTGTAGTAGCATGTAGTCGGCATTCTAGGCTCAGGTGCACTTTTGGTAAGTGGGATTTCATTATTGAGGGCATTGTTAATATGCACACTAGATAGATATACTAAAAATTAGTCTGATTACCTCAAATGAACTCATGTCCCACCTCTATTGAGTCTGAACTTCTCCTCTGTCAATGACTGGCTTATCTGGTTGTGTATCCCACCAATGACTCTTTTATTAGTGATCTCACTAAAAAAATAGTAACTGCCAAAAGAAGAGATGCAAAACATGGCTGAGGAAAATGTATTAAAGAGAGATAACTCACACGAGGCATTCCAAACTCTCAGCAAAGCTAATGTTCAGAAAAAAAATAATAGACTTTTTTTCCTTTCCTACAATGGACACCCCTAAATGAGCTGATTGTTCCCACCTACCAATTAAAGCTTAACACTACTGTAAATGGACAAGCTCTTTTTTGTTTCAGAGTCCATTGTCTGGCAAACCTGAATATGCAAATTAATTGAGTGAAAAGTTGAACTACGGGAATGGTAATAATATTTTCAAGATATCTGGGAACATAATTAGTAGCAACAAGAATAAACAATCACCTTTGTATGGCTCAGTAGAAAGGCATAAGCTTTTTTCTACAGATAATGACTCGAACAAGATTCAGGTCCAGAGTAAAAAAACCTTCTAACCTAGGCAGCTTCACTTACCCTATGAAAGTCATACACTTTTTCTACAAAAAGGCCATTGACAATGCTGAGATCATAATTCTTGTGTGATGTATTTATATCTGAGAGAACTCTTTTCAATTGCAACTGGAGTCCTGGCTGTTATTAAAAAGATGTATAAAAATTTATTCCTGGACTAAAAAGATATGCATAATCTTATTTACACATGAAATAATCAATATATATTGCCATAAAAGAATTAAAAATTCAGCCGGGCTCGGTGCCTCAGCCTGTAATCCCATGCCTTTGGGAGGCTGAGGTGAGTGGATTGCCTGAGCCTGCGGGTTTGAGACCTGCCTGGGCAGCGAGACCTTATCTCTACAATAAATCAAAAAATCAGCCAGATGTGGTAGTACATGCCTGTAATTCCAGCTACTCGGAAGGCTGAGGTGGAAGGATCGCCGGAGCCCAGCAAGTCGAGGCTGCAGTGGCCAGGAGTGGCCACTGCACTCCAGTCTGGGCAACAGAGTGAGACTCCAACTCAAAAAAAAAAAAAAAAAGGAATTAAAAATTCTAATAAAACAACAAACAAGGCCATATACACATATAATACAATGTCTTATCCTTTCCCATAATAGTGCCTGTTATCAAATGAAATAATTTACTAAATAATAATTAATCTTGGAATAAAAATGTTAACAGCACATCATGAATTTGCATAATATGTGTACTAAATAATTAATTATACCAGTATAAGTTGTCTGTGAATATCAAAGGAGAAAAACAGAACATTTAGTTTCATGCTATCTTGTTCAAATCTGGCCAATATGCAAATTATTTATTAGTAATTTAATAGGTTAGTGAATTATAAAAAAAGTGCTTAAAAGATTCACAATCTGAATATCTGAATGAAACATGTGTCTTTGCTTTAAAAGAATAAAGAATACATTGAAGATAGCCACGAGACAGTAATTTCTTTTCATTGGAGTCTCATTCCTTTTTCCTAAAATTACATTGTCTTTACCTGATGATGAGAAGAGTTTCCATATTGTGAGGCAGCATTAAAGTGAAGCATCTGTAAGCAAGACACAAGAAAGTGGTTATCAGAATCAGAGGCTACTAGAATTGTTTGCAAGGGGTTTAAATACTTTTTTCCCAATAGACTATCTAATTGTCATTCCAAGTTACTTACTGTCTTAGAGCTGATTCTCCCCATGACTTCAAATAAACATCAATATAGTGAAAAGATAAACATGTTCTGGTTTTAATTTTTATTACATTTTCTTCCTTTCTGTTCTTTTTCAGGTTCACCAAGATATGGGAATTTGTGTTAATTTACATAAATGTAATAATGACATTACTTCCAACTAAATCATGGTTATCTGGTGGTCATTTTGCATACATATGTTAATGCCACATTGCAAACCCCTTCTAATTTAATACTGAATAAAAAGCATATTTAAGCAGCAGATCTCTAGTTTTCAATATAGTCAACAAAATGTACCCACAATCCTCACTACCACAATAACGTGACTCAGAATACCTATGGACTATTTGTGATGTATAAAATGATTAAGCCTCTTCTTAAAATGACCTGACAGACATAATTTTAACTTTTAGGTCAATGCAAATTAGACCATCAATTCAAGTGTTCCTTTAATATTTATTTAATGATTACTTGCCAGATATTTCCTTTTAAAAATAATTATGAGCCGGGCTCGGTGGCTCAGCCTGTAATCCTACACCTTTGGGAGGCTGAGGTCAGTGGATTGCCTGAGCCCGCGAGTTCGAGACCCGCCTGGGCAGCGAGACCTCATCTCTACAATAAATCAAAAAATCAGCCGGGCGTGGTTGTGCATGCCTGTAATTCCGGCTACTTGAAAGGCTGAGGTGGAAGGATAGCCGGAGCCTAGAAGGTCAAGGCTGTGGTGGCCAGAAGTGGCCATTGCACTCCAGTCTGGGTGACAGAGTGAGAATCCACCTAAAAAAAATAAAATAAAAATAATAATTATGGAGACATGAAACACATCAGTGTTTCCAAATAATAATTATTCCTCAATTTCTTAATAGTTTACCGTATATAGAAAAGTATTGTTTTACTCAAATAGGCCCTTGAAATACTATATTATCATCATGTGAACTTTCTCCACTTCCCTCCTTAACATATATCTTATACAGTTTTCAACATGCAGAGAATTTCTTAATTTTTAAGTTACTGATAATACAAATTTATAATTACTTAAATTTGAATGCATGCCTTATTTTACGCAATAGATTTATCTGAGCCCATAAAATCAGGTTATCTCTGGTATTTCTGTCTTGTTCTCTACAACTACACATTGTCTTATACAAAGGAG
>NW_006946342.1:0-5202 GCF_000164805.1 Carlito syrichta | reverse complement strand
GTATGATAATCACAGCCACCCCAAAATTGGCTGTGAAAATTAAAATGTCTGGGGGAGTATCCAGCATGTACTGAAATGATACATTTTTTCACAACTGGCATAAAATTCCCTAAATGTAGTATAGTGCTTGGCGAGATACTGGACACTGACAATTTAGTGCACTCGCTTGAAATGACACAGACAAATACAAAGGCTTTAATTTGACACAGTCTGTTAAGATTAAAGGGTGAAAATATGCCAAAAGATAAATTTCTATGCTTAAGTACTTGAAATATGAATCAAATACATATGAGCTATTTTGAACTGTAAGTTTGAGTAGTCTCAGATCAACATGTAAGTAAAGGAGACTTGAGACTTCTGTGGAATTCAAGGAAGGAGCTGAAGGGAGAATGTGAGGGGAGGTGAAGCCACTGAGATTCATCCACAGAGCCTATTCTGATTTCTGCAAGTAAGTGTATGTGAGTCTTTGCTGAAACCAGAGTATTTTTCCTTCTTCTGTTTGTCTAATGATCCTGCAATAGTTAAATCAGATTTTCTCTTTGAAATAACATTGACAAAACTCTGCCAGACTAGGGGTTGTCTAATGATTTCTCCATTTGGAGTTAGATTTGGATGAGACCACTTGACCCCGCGCCCCCAGGGTTCTCTGTCCACAAGAGGACTACAGAAGACCAAAATGAGACCTACCAGAAGAGGAGTTGGCAGGTTGTCATCTTCACAAATATCAGCAAGAGGAACTCCAAAAAGCTTTCCTGGCTTTGGGGCTGGTGGAGTCTCTTCATGCTGGAGGCTGAGACTGCCGGTGCCCAGTTCATCCTCGATCGTATTCTGGCAAGTACTGGCACACCGCCAAAAGGCCCAGTTCATCACTGACCATCTCCTTTTTATGGTCTTATGATCTGTTTCAGTAAAATGTGAGACTATTAAATGTAGTCATTCATTGACTTGTTTATTTCCACTTCTATAAGTCTCCAACAAATGAACGAATTCTGTTCTGAGAGCACACTGCAAATCCAATTTTTTCATAAGCCCGCCAAACTTAGCCTAGATACCCAATTAATATAATCAGCTATATAATACTGTACAGAAATAGGTTATAGTGCTTTTCACACAAATAGTACATAAAGAAAACATCCATACAAAAGCACAACCACTTCTAAAGGATAAATATACATGACAATGTATACCAGGCATGTGAACTAACTTACGTGATTGGACATGTGGACACATATTTTCATGTTTCAAAGTTTGCAACATGTTTCAAAGTTCATATGTAGGGGACTTGCTGCATTTCCATTTGACAGCAAGTTTGTTGCAATGGCCAGAAGAGAGAAACTGAATCACGTGTTGTGCAGAATTGCCCACATTAGGACACTGGCTAATTGCGGTATTAATGTGCTCTTCTTACCCGTAACCGACAGGTGGAAGTCAAACCTAGAGGCTTGGACAATCGTATATTCCATTCTTCCAGCAGAAATACTCAACAGTGATGTCTACCACCTGTTGCGTTCTATCATGAGGTTCTTAACATCTGGCTATACAAGTTTTCTGATGGTAAGTATGAAAGTGGATTCAGGCGTTGCATGCCATTTTAAGAGCTGAAAACACTCAAATGAGGTGACTCAAATCAGTAAATCCACATATTAAGGGGCTGAGGTGCGGGGACTCAATGAGAACAGGAGTTCAGAACTCCAGTAGGCTAAACAAAACAGAGTTTAGTAATCATCCAATTTATAGTCTCCTGCCACTCAGATTTCCTGTTTGTCTTTAGCAGTGCCCAACAATGGTCAGCTGTCTCCCATGAAATGGACCTTCAGAATGCAGCCTGCCTGACCAAACTTTTCAGCCATCCGCAGGCTTCTCCCTCTGGAGGCTGTAACTCTCAGGCAGCTCCGTGGATGATTTGACTCCATTTTCTCCATTCAGGCCTTGGTTGTGTGGTAAGATTCCAGGTGGCCTTGTTCCTTGTGACACCCTACTAGGCTTTCCAGAAGTGATTTCAAACTATGCAACAGCCATGTCAAAGGAATGCCACAGAAGAGCTTCTCAGAGAAAAATTAATCATCGATAACAAATCTGAGTTCACAGTTTCCACTGGGGTGCTATGAGTATTTTAATATTTTCTTAAATAGCAAACTCATACCAAATTCTGAAAAAATCAACCGAGGAGCTGAAGTGTAGAAAGATAAACAGGTGTGCAACATTTCTCCACTTAGCTTCTCAGAGATGTTGAGTGCATCGCCAAGCACACTCACGAAGGGGGAATGTTCACTGTGCCAGATCAGAGAGGACAAGATGGGCTCCTGGTTCTCTACTTGGTTGCACAAGTAACTCAAAACCCTTTGAGCATCACTTTGCTCCACTCTACCATGAATGATGCTACCATGTGTCACTGGGGTAAAATAATGTTCTACTCGGCAAAAAGAATTGTGCATAGCAGTGCTGATAAAGCAGTCATCCCTCAATCAGATGGCCCAATGCAGCCTAGACATCAGTCTCCTCCCCTCTAAACAGACCCAGTCCCTTCCCTCACTTGGTTTGGCAGCCTCCAGGAGGTAGGCCGTCCCTCTACCAGTTTAAAAGCAGATAAGGAAGAAAACAAACACATTCTTTAATCCAGCAGGATATTCTGTATGTTAGCATGGTCATATGTGCCGTACAATACACGTTAACATATAGATTGAGTCTCTCTATATAACCAGGTTTTACCACTCTTAACAATATTTTGTTTCTAGGCTATCCAAATACATTCAGTTATTTAGCTTTAATAATAGAATATCATTAAGAAGAATGGTCTATCCCTTGACATTAGCTACTCTAATAACAAAGTGAGAAAGAAAAGTAGGCATTGAGTTCTATATTTTCTTAAAAATAGTTTTCGATTTAGCTGCACATTTTGTAATGCACATATTTGGTATAAGAGTTCATTGATGGTTCTCTAAGCATATGATATCGTCATAAGAAATACAGGGTGATGAAACAACCTAAATTTACTTAAATTTAGCCTTTCTTAGACAGTCATGAAATCATCTGTTAGAGGTTTTTTTAATGCTTAAATTAGGGCATGAATTTTTTTTTTTTTTTTTGAGTTGGAGTCTCACTCTGTCACCCAGACTGGAGTGTAGTGGCCGCTCCCGGCCACTGCAGCCTCAACCTGCTGGGCTCCAGCGATCCTTCCACCTCAGCCTTCCAAGTAGCCGGAATTACAGGTATGCACTACCACCTCCAACTGATTTTTTGATTTATTGTAGAGATGAGTCTCGCTGCCCAGGTGGGTCTCAAACCCGCGGGCTCAGGCAATCCACTCACCTCAGCCTCCCAAAGGCGTGGGGTTACAGGCTGAGCCACCGAGCTCGGCTTAGGGCATGAATATTTAAAAAGTTTTGAAACTCCATGCAAAGAGATAGCAGACATAACAAGAAAAATACTTTAAGTGGAAATTCCATTCTTGCCAAAATATTTCCAATTTATAATATTACATTTTCTTCAATTTGAGTAATATTAATGGGAGAATACAGTAAAAGCACTAGGAAATATGGCAAAGGAGGAGAATTCAAAAGCACCCACTAAAAATATTCAGTGCAGTTCTAGTCTAGACCCAGACCTGAAGCACACTTGGAAAGTAAGCTTGGTGGTGGGGCCAGGTGGGCCTGTGAGTTCAATTCAGGCTAGAGCTCCACGGATCCCTCAGCCCCAGGCTAGAACAGATTTCAGTTCAATGCTATAACTCTGGTCCTTGCTGGATCTTTCACTCCAGGTGTGCCTAAGTCATGCAGTCATTTGATCACTTTCTGCTTGGTCCCAGATACTGGGCAAAGTCCTGGGATGAAGAAGACATTAGTTCCCAGGCCTTCAGGAGACATAATCTAATTAGACATACAGAGTGGAAATACATAATTATATGGCAACAGCATTCTGGGGATTTACAGAAAATGGAACATTTACCAAATTAGAGGAATGAAAAGATCTTCCTAAAGGTGAGTTTGGATTTGACTATGACTTTGGAGCTTTCTCTAGGCCTGATTCAGGGTGGGCAGTGGGTCGCTGTCTATATTGTCCTCCTCCCCACAGGCAAATAGCTCTGTGTCATGCATTTGTGTTTAGAAATGGAGACAAGTTGAGAGAAGGCACTTTAGAAAAGAAAGGGACCCACCACTTTCCCGCTGCCCTTTACGCAGGTGCCTGGGCTTCAGGATGAACCGGCCTTGTGTTTCTGAGGACAGCTGCTCCTGCATGGGCTCCCAGAGGGTAGAAGAACAGGTGGAGTTCCCTGGCAGGAGCTCAGTGGATTGGAAGAGGCTCATGTGAATTCCGTACGGAAGTTCATGTCCTATGTGAAGAAAAAGGTAAATACAGATTTAGGCTGACGGAAATGAATGTGATGATACCCACCTTACTATGAGTGAGCACATGCCACTGGTGCATGTTGTCGTTCCTGGGGGCTTCTGGAATAAAGAAGGCTGTTACTCTTGAGGGAGTAGCATGTGCACTCTCACTGGGGACAGAGACCTCATGAAAGGAGTTGTGCAGAGAATTTAAACAAGAGGAAAAAAAATGTACGCACGTTGCCATGCTTGAAATGCATAGACCCATTTTGGTATTGCACCATGGTGACTCTTGCTATGTTTCCATTTGACAATATTTAAAATTTTATCATTTACACCCTGAAAAAAGTATATTGTTACATATTATGTCAAATACTTGAGCTCTCTAGCCGTACATTCCTCACTTTAAATACTTACCCTTCCTAACACATAGACATATAAGGATAAAAGTAAATATATTAGTAAAAATTGTTGGTTACTACTTATTTTCTCTTTATTTTTTTATTTTAAAGATCTGGGGTACATTTCAGGATGAGGTATAAATTATTAAATAATTGCATCCATGTCACAAATCTCTCTGCTCAATGTTCTTTCCTGCAAGATATCAGCTGCATAGCAATTTAATTCCCTCTGTTAATTCTCTAGAGAGGGCTCCTCAAGAGTATCAGGGCACTTGCCTTTGTTCTTCTCTCCCAATGTGACCCTGCTGAGGGGTGGTGGTGGAGTTCTCCTATGTATCCATCCGAGGGAAGGATACAGGATGTTGGAAACCCAGAAGAAACTTGGAGAAGTGTTTATAGGATGGAAAACCACACTGCAAGCATCACTTGTTGATTGCCAAAATATCTGCTTTGCTCTTTCATGCATTAAATTGCTT
>NW_006946341.1:0-848 GCF_000164805.1 Carlito syrichta | reverse complement strand
CGCTACTTGGAAGGCTGAGGTGGAAGGATCACCACAGCCCAGCTGGTCAAGGCTACAGTGGCCAGGAGTGAGACTCCAACTAAAAAAAAAAAGAAGATAAAAACAAGAGCTCTGTCACAAATGAGGAAAAGTCAAAGGATGCCCTCAGGCAATTCCAAGTCTACCAAAAACAAAACTCATTAGAAATCAGACCTTGGTGCCCAAACAACAGAAGACACAAACGACTGGCCCCAGAACATGACACGGATCAGATAATAGTTGGTAAGAGTGAACAAGACTCAAGAAAGACAAGATGAAACACTGAAAGAACTTGTAACAGAGATTCTGGCAAGAAAAATTTCATCCAGGATATAAATAACAGATGAGAAACATGGAAAGCTGAACTAATCTAGATGAAAGTATTGCAGAACTTGAAGACCAGAATTTGGAATTAATCCGATCTGCAAGAAATATAGAAAAAAGACTCAACAAGAAAGAACAAAGCATAAAAGAGATGTGTGATTATATCAAGAAGCTGAACCTATGTTTAACTGGTATCCCAGAAGAAGAAAGGGTAAATGAGAACCATTTGGAACAAGTATTCCAGGAGTTAATCCAAGAAAACATTCCCCATCTCACCAGAGATGTGACCAGTCAAACACAGAGATACAGAGAAACCTCACAAGATATCAAATGAGAAGACCAACCCCTAGACACATAGTAATTCGCCTACACAAAGTAGGCACAAAAGAAAAAATTCTAAAGATAGCAATAGAGAAAAGTTATACTACCTACTGGGGAAAACTAATCAAAATAGAAGCAGATTTATCGACAGAAACACTACAAGCAACATGGGACTGGATCCCTAT
>NW_006946340.1:0-4237 GCF_000164805.1 Carlito syrichta | reverse complement strand
AAATAATTATAGAAAATCAATTTAACTTTTGAACAATTTTAGATTGTTAGAAAACTTGCAAAGGTAATACAGAGAGTACTTATCTTCCCCACACCCAGCTTCCCTTATTCATATTTTACATCAGTATGATGCATTTTATAACTAGTACAACAATAACCAGTATTGCTTCATAACTATTCATTTAAAACAATTTTTAGATTTACTTAGTTTTTCTGTAATGTCTTTCTTTTTGTAATGATAATCTTATCTAGATTACCATATTGCATTTAGTCCTCATGTCTTTAGAATCCTCTTACCTGTGACAGTTTCATAGTGTTTTCTTGTTTTTAATAACTTAACAGTCTTGAGGCATACTGGTCAGTTTTTTTTTTGTAGAATATTCAACTATTAGGAATTTTCTGATGTCTTTTTCATTATTCGATTGGATTTACAGGTTTTGGGAAAGAAGACTAAAGAGTTAAAGTGCTGTTTTCATCATATCACATCAAGGGTACACACTGTTAATATGACCTCTGTCACTTGGATGCTGAAGTTATGTTTGCCAGGATTCTCCACCATGAAGTTACTCTTTTTTCTCGTTCCCTTTCCATACTAAAAGTACTCTAGAAAAAAGTTACTACACACAGCCCACAGTTAAGCAGTAGGGTATATATATAAATTATTTGGGCTTTTACTGTATAGGAGATTTGTTTCTCCTTCCCATTTGTTTACATATTCAATCATTGATTTATATTAGTGTGGACTCCTGGAAATGTGTTTTTATACATCATGTTATAGACCAAAACTATTCATTTTGTTTTCTTAATTTTGTTTCACTTTTGGCCATTGAGACCCATACATTTTTACTAATACCTACTACTATATAATGTAATTTTTTTTTAATGTTTCTAAAGTTAATAGAATGTCTAGCTTGCTTTAACTGTACTGTAATTTTTTTACTTATTTAAAATTTTGTTCTAGCCTATTAAATGCACATTTATTTTTATTAAAACAATCGATAATCAATTAAATATATCAAAAATATTTAAGTATTACAGTGGCACTTTGAGATAGTTAATTTTATGTATCACCTTGATTGAGTTACAGGATGCCCAGATAGCTGTTTACCCATTATTTCTTGTGTCTCTGAGGGTGTTTCTGTAAGAGATTAGCATTTGAATAGGTAAACTAAGTAAAGCAAATGACCATCCCCAATGTGGGTAGGCATCATCCAATCCATTGAATGAATAGAACATAAAGGTGGAGGAAGGTCAGATTAACTCTGAATAGTTGAGCTGGACAGCAGTTTTCTCCTGCCCTTGGTAATGCTCTTGGTTCTTCAGTCTTTTGACCCATACTGTATTTTTTTGCCATCAGCTTTCCAGCTTTCAGGCCTTCAAATAACACCACAGACTTTTCCTGGCTCTCTAGTTTGCAGATAGCAGATCGTGGATATTCTTAGCCTCTATGATAGTGTAAGCCAATACCTTATATTATCTATTATCTATCATCTATCTATCTAATCTATCATCTAACTAACTAATCTACCATAATATATCTATCCATCCATCCCAATCGATTGATGTATGGATCTCCTAATAGAATGATGTATGGATCTCCTGATTAATACAGCCCTCTGGGTTCTCTTTTATTTTCTTTAAGTAAATAACTTTTTTGGTGAGGAGTTGTGGGTGATAAGCTGTAGTACTCTTGTTGCTATAAGAGCTCGGAATGTATACGAGTTATCCCAGTTTTCATGAGATTTCCAATACATTTATGATGAGCAGCTATTTACTAATACTAGCCTTATAAGAAAAAAGTTGTAAATTGAATTAAATATTCCACAGAAACAATGTGAAAATAATGGGTAATGATCCCAGTTAAGTCTGATACTTCATTATTATAAATGACTACATACCTTGGCTTGAATCAAATTATATATTTTTAAGTTGTTTCTATCACAGTTGAATTTAAGGCTCACTTTTCTCTTTTAATTAATTATTTCAATGGCCTCTTGGTAGATCTGTTCCTTTCTGTCTGCCTTCTCCAATTCTTCCCATATCCCTGCCAGTTATTTTTTCTAAGGTGGCATTATAATCATACTACCTGCTTGATTCCTCAGAACCCAAAAAAATTCCTCCAGGAATTCCAAGACATCTTGAGATAAAATCATAAGTCCCTTTAGCATCTGGTTCCTGCACACTTTTTATATTTATTCTCACACTTCCCATTTCCATTTATTGTCCTTTCTATACCCACATACACCACTAAATAATCAGACTTCTCCTTTTCGGATATGGTACAATTTCCACACCTTGTGTCTTTTGCTCTGCTGCAGGTTTCTCCATCTAGAAACCATCTGTCTTCATGATTTCTTTCTTTCTTTTTTTTTTTTTTTTGAGTTGGAGTCTCACTGTCACCCAGACTAGAGTGCAGTGGCCAATCCCAACCACCACAGCCTCGACCTGCTGGGCTCTGGTGATCCTTCCGCCTCAGCCTTCCAAGTAGCCAGAATTACAGACATGCGCTACCATGCCTGGCTGATTTTTTGGTTTATTGTAGAGATGAAGTCTCACTGCCCAGGCGGGTCTTGAACCCACGGGCTCAGGCAATCCACTCACCTCAGCCTCCCAAAGGCGCAGGATTACAGGCTGAGTCACTGAGCCCGTCCTGTCTTCATTATTTCTTTGAGAAAACTGACATTGAAGCTGATTGAATCCCAATATCTGAGGTTAGGTGGCTCTGGGTCTCAGTTCTTTGTTCTGTGTTAGCATTTACCCTCAAGGCAATATCTATGTTTATCTTTTACTTTGCCCACCAACCTGAGAACATTTTAAAGTCAGTTTTGAACATTGTCCTATTCCTTTCTGCATTTTAGGCACATAACATCAATAGGCTGTTGTTGAATAATGCTTTAAAATAACAATAAGTAAGCACTATTAAATGTTTATTAGACAAGGAATCTGTAGTAGAACTTGATCTTACTGTTTGATAAAGCATCACATGAAATCCAATTGCTGATCCAAACAATTCTTCATTTTGCTTCTTGAGCTTCCTTTTGTTCTTATTTCTTTTTCATCTTTCTTTCTCCTCTCTCTCCTGTTCCTTGGCCTCCAAAGCCCTCTAGGTAGAGTAAGACTCCAACTCAAAATGTTTAAAAATTTCCTTAGTCTTCCCTCCCTGTTGTGACTTTTTTTTCTGTGCCTTTGGCTCTCTGGCTCTTCATTTCCATTCACATTTAGCCTCTATAGAGTGGGGTAAAGCTTTGGTCTCTTCAATTCCTGTGTGTAGGGAGAGACCATCGAGAAATTTGTGTGATCTCATCCAGGCTTAGGTAGTCTGAAAAACTAACTCTTCCTTTACATGTAAACCACCTCTTAGAGCAAAACTAGAAGGTGATTGCGTTAAAAGAATACTTATGCCAAGGTGGGAGGATTGCCTGAGCCCAGGGGTTTAAGACCACTCTGGTCAATTTGGTGAGACCCCTCTTCTGTATAATAAATAAAAGAACTATCTGGGTGTGGTGGCATGTGCCTGTAGTTCCAGCTACTTTGAAGACTGAGGCAGAAGAATCCCCGAAGCCCAGCAAGTTGAGGTTGTGGTGGCCATGAGCATGCCACTGCACTCCAGCATGGGTGACAGAGTGAAACTCCAACATAAAAAAAAGAAACATCTCTTTCTCTCATTAAATACTACTTTCAATTATTTTAGCTTAATGCGGGTCAGGACCTGAGGAAAAAAGAAACTAAGTGTCCCACAAAGTGGATGGGTTTACAGGAAAATCTATTCTTTTGTTTTCTTTTTTCTTTTTTTTTTACATTCAGGGATGTACATTCATGTTCATTTCATGAACATATTGTCATATTGTGCTGTGTGTGTGTGTGTGTGTGTGTGTGTGTGTGTGTGTAGTGGTGGGAAGCTCTATTCTGTCTCCATCAATATGCACATAAATATAGATAATGTATACATATTACTAACGAGGAGTTTTAAAAAAAATTTTGCCTACCATATCTCATGTCCCTAAGCATTCTACTTACTATTATTAGTTCACACCTTCCACGCTATCACCGCAAGAATCTTTTTCCTTAATTACTCCACATACTCCTTAATCTGGCCCTAGGTCATGCTCCTCCGCACTCTTCCAAACTCTTCCATTGTGCTGTCTTGCACAGCCTTCCTCCTCCTCCTCCTAACTGAAAGCTAGCTCTCTTCTAAGGTTAGAGAAAGCCGTGCTTTCCTTAAGCACTTTGAGGACTTC
>NW_006946339.1:0-370 GCF_000164805.1 Carlito syrichta | reverse complement strand
GTATGGTAGCACGTGCTTGTAATTCTGGCTACTTGGAAGGCTGAGGTGGAAGGATCACCAGAGCCCAACTGGTGAAGGCTACAGTGGCCAGGAGTGAGACTCCAACTAAAAAAAAAAAGAAAAGAAGATAAAAACAAGAGCTCTGTCACAAATGAGGAAAAGTCAAAGGATGCCCTCAGGCAATTCCAAGTCTACCAAAAACAAAACTCATTAGAAATCAGACCTTGGTGCCCAAACAACAGAAGACACAAACGACTGGCCCCAGAACATGACACGGATCAGGTAATGTTGGTAAAAGTGAACAAGACTGAAGAAAGACAAGATGAAACACTGAAAGAACTTGTAACAGAGATTTTGGCAAGAAAAATTT
>NW_006946338.1:0-453 GCF_000164805.1 Carlito syrichta | reverse complement strand
TGTGGTGATCCTTCCACCTCAGCCTTCCAAGTAGCCAGAATTACAAGCACGTGCTACCATGCCTAGCTGATTTTTTTATTTATTGCAGAGATGTGATCTCTCCAATTTGCCCAGGTGGGTCTCGAACCCATGGGCTCAGGCAATCCAATCACCTTAGCCTCCCAAAGCATGGGATTACAGGCTGAGCCACCAAGCCCGACTTGTTTTTGTCTTTACTTCTGTTAGTCAGTGTCAGTGGGAGAGCCTGTTTCTTCTGATATTTGCTCAGTTCACTATTCTTCTCTGATCCAGGCTATGGTTTTGTTCACTGGTCTCTTTGGAATAATTCCTTGTACTTTTCTGGCCATACCCTTTGTCCTACATCTGAATCAGGGTAGGGGTTGGGACCCTTGGAACTCAGCACTCATCAAGTCCTTCCCGATAAAATATTTCATCATCCTTCCTTGTCATGTC
>NW_006946337.1:0-693 GCF_000164805.1 Carlito syrichta | reverse complement strand
GAAGGAAACAACGGGGAAGAGGATGGGATGGGGAGTTGGACTGACAGTAGCTTGATTTTCTGGTCTGGGGGGGACACTGCAAGGTGAACATTTGTATACCTAGCCCTGAATTGTATCATACAATTGTAAATAAAAATTAAAAGCAGATCAAAAGAATAATACAAGTTCCAATTTTTGTCATAATGTCCCTTCCCAGTAATGGAATTGGACATGTTGACATAATAAGAAAGGATGATGAAATATTTTATCGAGAAGGACTTGATGAGTGCTGAGTTCCAGGGGTCCCAACCCCTATCCTGATCCAGATGTAGGACAAAGGGTGTGGCCAGAAAAGGATAAGGAATTATTCCAAAGAGATCAGTGAACAAACCCATAGCCTGGATCAGAGAAGAATAGTGAACTGAGCAAATATCAGAAGAAACAGTCTCTCCCACTGACACTGACTAACAGACGTAAAGACAAAAACAAGCCAGGCTTGGTGTCTCAGCCTGTAATCCCATGCTTTGGGAGGCTAAGGTGATTGGATTGCCTGAGCCCATGGGTTCGAGACCCACCGGGGCAAATTGGAGAGATCACAACTCTACAATAAATAAAAAAAAATCAGCCAGGCATGGTAGCACGTGCTTGTAATTCTGACTACTGGAAAGCTGAGGTGGAAGGATCACCACAGCCCAGCTGGTCAAGGCTACAGTG
>NW_006946336.1:0-778 GCF_000164805.1 Carlito syrichta | reverse complement strand
TTGGGTCTCTGTGTGATGTTAGCTTCATAAAATAATTTGGGGAGAATTCCCTCTTTCTCAATTGCCTTGAATACTTTCAGTGGGATTGGTTTCAGCTCTTCTTTGTACATTTTGTAGAATTCTGCTGGAAAGCCACCTGGTCCAGGGCTTTTTTGGATAGGTAGTTTTTGTACGACAGAATCAAATCCTCTTTATTGGTCTATTTAGTATCTCGATGTCTTCTTGGTTTAGCATGGGGAGGTTTTGTAATGTCATAAAGTCCTCCATTTCATCTAGGTTATCAAGTTTGTTTTCATATAGGTGCTCATAGTAATCTCTGATAATCTTTTGTATTTTTTGGGGGTACGTTGTGATTTGATATTTCATTTCTGATTGTGTTTATTTGGGAAATTTTTTCTATTTTTCTTGGCCATTCTGGTTTGGGGCGCTTCGATCTTGTTAATTCTTTCAAAGAACCAGCTTTTTGTTTTGTTTATGTTTTCTATGATATTTTTTATCCTCTGTGTCCCATATTTGGACTCCTATATGTGATTTGAATTCTTCTGCTAAATTGGGGATTTTGGTAGTCTTTTCTTTCTAGTTCCCTTAGGTGATTTGTTAGGCTCTCCACTTGTGACTTTTCCATTTTCTTGTTGTGTGCTTGTAGAGATATAAATTCCCCTTTTAAAACTGGGTTCATGATATACCAGAGGCTTGGTAAGATGTTTCTTCATTTTCTTTTGTTTCCAAGAGTCTTTTAATTTCTTCTTTGATTATAGTGTTGACCCAGTCATTGTTG
>NW_006946335.1:0-3059 GCF_000164805.1 Carlito syrichta | reverse complement strand
TTAATTGAGGGTTTTTATTAAGGAGGTATGCTAGATTTTATCCAAAGCGTTTTCTGCATCAACTGAGATAATCATGTGGTCCTTGTTTTTACAACTGTTGATGTATTTAATGACATTATGTTCTTGCAAATGTTGAACCAGCCCTGCATCCTGGGTGAAGACTACTTGGTCATAGTGGATAATTTTTGAGATGTGCTTTTGAATTCGATTTGCTAGAATCTTGTTGAGGATTTTTGCATCTATGTTCATAAGGCATATTGGCTTCTAATTATCTTTCCTTGTTGGATCTTTAACCAGTTTGGGTATCTGTGTGATGTTAGCTTCATAAAATAATTTGGGGAGAATTCCCTCTTTCTCAATTGCCTTGAATACTTTCAGTGGGATTGGTTTCAGCTCTTCTTTGTACATTTTGTAGAATTCTGCTGGAAAGCCACCTGGTCCAGGGCTTTTTTGGATAGGTAGTTTTTGTACGACAGAATCAAATCCTGTTTATTGGTCTATTTAGTATCTCGATGTCTTCTTGGTTTAGCATGGGGAGGTTTTGTAATGTCATAAAGTCTTCCATTTCATCTAGGTTATCAAGTTTGTTTTCATATAGGTGCTCATAGTAATCTCTGATAATCTTTTGTATTTTGGGGGGTACGTTGTGATTTGATATTTCATTTCTGATTGTGTTTATTTGGGGTGTTTTTTCTATTTTTCTTGGCCATTCTGGTTTGGGGCGCTTCAATCTTGTTAATTCTTTCAAAGAACCAGCTTTTTGTTTTGTTTATGTTTTCTATGATATTTTTTATCCTCTGTGTCCCGTATTTGGACTCCTATATGTGATTTGAATTCTACTGCTAAATTGGGGATTTTGGTAGTCTTTTCTTTCTAGTTCCCTTAGGTGATTTGTTAGGATCTCCAATTGTGACCTTTCCATTTTCTTGTTGTGTGCTTGTAGAGATATAAATTCCCCTTTTAAAACTGGGTTCATGATATACCAGAGGCTTGGTAAGATGTTTCTTCATTTTCTTTTGTTTCCAAGAATCTTTTAATTTCTTCTTTGATTATAGTGTTGACCCAGTCATTGTTCAGCATCATGCTGTGATTGTCCATGTCTTTGTGGGCTTTGGGGAAATGTTGGTTTTGATATTTAGTTTTATTCCACTGCAGTCTAAGAATGTGCATGGCAAAATGTCAACCTTATGGAATTTGATTTTCGGCTAAGGATCTGATCGATCTTTAAGTATGTTCCATGTGGTGATGAGTAGAATGTATATTCTGTGGTTGTTAGGTGGAAGAATTTGTAGGTATCTACTAAGTACATTTGGTCAAGTGTCAGGTTTAGGTTATGAATCTCCCTGTTGATTTTTTGCCTCAATGATCTATCTAGAGTTGTCAGTGGGGTGTTCAAGTACCCTGCTATAATAGTGTTTGAGTCAATATTTTTATAGTTTATTCAGTAGTTACTTTATAAATGCTGTTTCTCCTGTGTTGGGTGCATATATGTTTATACGGATATTTCTTGTTGATGAATTGAAACTTTTATCATTATGTAGTGTCCTTTGCATCTTTTTAAATTTTTGATAACTTAAAGGTTGCTTTGTCTAATATTAAGATTGCAATTCTTGCCTGCTTTTGTCATCCATTTGCCTGGAAAATTGTTTTCCATCCTTTAACTTTCAGTCTGTGTGCATCCCTTGTAGTGAGATGAGTCTCCTGGATGCAGCAAATAATGGGGTCATGGTTTCTTAGCCAGTCTGCCATTCTGTGTCTTTTCAGTGGTGCATTTAGTCCATTCACATTCAGGCTGATGATTGGAATGTGATTTCCTATCCCTGTGATGAGGTTCTTATTCAGGTTTTTCTTTGCTTGCTTGTTTTCTTTTGACTTTGGGGTTAATATATGTGTGTATTTTCAAGTTTCTTGTTGCTCTGTATTCTCTGTTGATTCTGTGTTCTGCTGTTCTCTTGGGAAGTGTGTGGTGATTCTTTTTTTTTTCTTTCTTCTGTGCTTAATACCTTTTTAAGTGTTTCCTGCAGAACTGATCTGGAAGCTGCATCATCTCTTAGGGATTGGATGTTTGGGAAGGTTTTTAATTCTCCATCACTAATGAAGCTGAGCTTGGCTGTATAGGAAATTCATGGTATAAATTGCTTTTGTTTGAGGACTTTGAATATAAGGATCCAGTCCCATGTTGCTTGTAGTGTTTCTGCCGATAAATCTGCTTCTATTTTGATTAGTTTTCCCCAGTAGGTAGTATAACTTTTCTCTCTTGCTATCTTTAGAATTTTTTCTTTTGTGCCTACTTTGTGTAGGCAAATTACTATGTGTCTAGGGGTTGGTCTTCTCATTTGATATCTTGTGAGGTTTCTCTGTATCTCTGTGTTTAGCTGGTCACATCTCTGGTGAGATGGGGAATGTTTTCTTGGATTAACTCCTGGAATACTTGTTCCAAGTTGTTCTCATTTACCCTTTCTTCTTCTGGGATAACAGTTAAACATAGGTTCGGCTTCTTGATATAATCACACATCTCTTTTATGCTTTGTTCTTTCTTGTTGAGTCTTTTTTTCTATATTTCATGCAGATCGGATGAATTCCAAATTCTGGTCTTCAAGTTCTGCAATACTTTCTTCATCTAGATTAATTCAACTTTCCATGTTTCTCATTTTGTTATTTATTTCCTGGATGAAATTTTTCTTGCCAGAATCTCTGTTACAAGTTCTTTCAGTGTTTCATCTTGTCTTTCTTGAGTCTTGTTCACTCTTACCAACTATTACCTGATCCGTGTCATGTTCTGGGGCCAGTCGTTTGTGTCTTCTGTTGTTTGGGCACCAAGGTCTGATTTCTAATGAGTTTTGTTTTTGGTAGACTTGGAATTGCCTGAGGGCATCCTTTGACTTTTCCTCATTTGTGACAGAGCTCTTGTTTTTATCTTCTTTTTTTTTTTTTTTTTTAGTTGGAGTCTCACTCCTGGCCACTGTAGCCTTGACCAGCTGGGCTGTGGTGATCCTTCCACCTCAGCCTTCCAAGTAGCCAGATTACAGCACGTGCTACTATGCCTGGCTGATTTTTTT
>NW_006946334.1:0-300 GCF_000164805.1 Carlito syrichta | reverse complement strand
TTTAGGATAGATATTTCTTGTTGATGGAGTGAACCTTTTATCATTATGTAGTGGCCATTTTGCTTTTAAACCTCATCAATCCCAACTCCAGTGTGTGGATCATCTTTCCTGTATTTCTTGTCTTTGCTCCTTACCCTCAGTCAGATTTCTCTGTCTCTTCTTGATCTCATTAATTTTTATTGTATGTTGGACTTTGTATATCAAAGTATGGAGCTAAACTGTGTAATATTTTCTCAGAGATGGTTCCTACTTTCTTCTGTAGATATAGTATAGAGCTCACGTCCTTGACATTTTAAGGTG
>NW_006946333.1:0-661 GCF_000164805.1 Carlito syrichta | reverse complement strand
CAATATTAGTTGGGGGATTGAGTTTCCTGGCCAGAGGGTGTCTCCCTAGCTCCTAACACTCTTTCTGCAGCATGATTTGTACTGAAAAAGAAATGACAAATACATTGAGATTCCATATATTCAGGGCTTTTATGAATTAGTTTGGCACCCAGATATTCGTTCTTCCTGTCGTATTTTTTGTGTTGGCACCCCAGACACCATTGCCCAGAGATTCCTCAGAGGATACTGACCCTGCTTCGGTAGCCACCTCTATCATGAAATACCATACAACTCCTTCATACTCTCTTATAACTCCACTTCCAACAGTACGGAAGTTTGTTAATATTAATGTAAACTCTCTGGAGGGACAATCTTTTTTGGCTATGTATTTTATCTTCCAGTCAGCACCAGACACTAGTTGCAAAGTCCAAAAATTGAAAAAGGCCCAAAGAACCTTCAATTAAAACTATTGGATATGGCATTTAAAATCTTTAACAGCCGTGAGAAAGAAATAATACATGACAACAAACATAAGTGGGAAGCGTTTCAGCTTTTATCTTCTGCTTTGGCTAAGAGAACCCCACTGATAATCTTCCAACCCAGACGGTCAATCACAGAAGGGGTACACAGCCCCTTTCCCAGGTTGTTTCTGATGTCTTCAAAATGGGCATAGGACCAAAGA
>NW_006946332.1:0-999 GCF_000164805.1 Carlito syrichta | reverse complement strand
GATCTAACTCGAAGGCTGACATCATTTATTCTCTAAAGTAAAGGACAAAATAGAGTGAAGAGGCACTTTCTAGGCTCTGAATGAAATTGTTAATCCTGGTCTCATTTATTTTTGATCCCTAGAGAAAAATTGCCTGGGTGACTGAAACCCCATAAGTTGTTCCCAGGCTGCACACTCAGTCCTTCTTAAAATAGTCTTATGTCTGTGCTATCAGTATCTTGTCATCATTCCAGACACTTGTTTCTTGAAAATGACTTGAAAATTCATTTATTTCAATTATTGTTGTGGATTTTGACCCTTTATATACATTTAAAGGAAGCCGGCAGATTAGTTATGCATTTGTAACATTCTTTTATTTTTATTTTATTTATTTATTTATTTTTTGAGTTGGAGTCTCACTCTGTTGCCCAGACTGGAGTGCAGTGGCCGATCCCGGCCACCACAGTCTTGCCTGCTGGGCTCTGGGAAATCCTTCCGCCTCAGCCTTCCAAGTAGCTGGAACTATTGGCGCACGCTACCACACCCGGCTAATTTTGATTTGTCGTAGAGATGAGGTCTCGACAAGTTTCCCAGGCAGGTCTGGAACCCGCGGGCTCAGACAATCCACTCACCTCAGCCTCCCAAAGGCACAGGATTACGGGCTGAGCCACCGAGTCTAGCTTGTGGCATTCTTTTAAAAGGCACTGCCATTCTGAGTATACTAAGATTTTTTTTTAAGTCCACTGCTTTTCAAAAATTCTTAGTAGGATGCTTTTCTACTTTTCCTCTTAGTAAAGCTGGAAACTTCATCAATTTCGGATTCCAAAAGCTAATACCATGATTGCCATGAGGGAGCTGGGTTTTGTTTCAGGACGTTTCTTAAGATAGGCACTCAGCTTTTTTCCATTTAACGGGCAAGGCACATTTTCCGTCAGAATTTTGTGACACTGATTTTGAGTTATATTTTTAAATTTCCTTCAATAGGCATATTGAGAAGGGGTGTAGGGGTGAGGAAATGAA
>NW_006946331.1:4800-5965 GCF_000164805.1 Carlito syrichta | reverse complement strand
AAAATTTTCATTGGGGGGTTTGAATTGGCAGTAGTGGGACTCTGCCAGGGGTGGGGAAGCACACCTCATCAACAAGGGTACCTGCATCATGAGCATTTGTATACCTAACCCTGAATTGCACCCCACATCCTTAAAATAAAAAAAAAATTAAAAGAGTGCAAGTCGCATGTCTTGTGCTTCTGAGGTATAACCAGTCAGCAAAACATGTATAATGCTCAGAGTACAAAGCAAAGCTAACTGCAAGGTATAGAAAAAACTATTGACTTAGAATTGGTTAAGAAAACAAGGATAAATAGATTTGTTATTTGTTTTGTTCTAGAAAAGCACATTAGCTGGAATTCAGTTTTTAGTTATTAAAGAGACTTATCAAAAAAGAACTATATATTTTTCTTCTGAAAGGTAGAAATAATATATGTGGCTACCTTTGCCACATATATTACTTTGATAAATGAAAGATTTGCTATAAATCCTTTGGAAAAGCAGTCACATGAACGTATATTTATTTGACAGAGGGATGTTATAAGTGGAATAAGATTCAATCCAAAAAGGAACAGTCAAGTATTAAACATTTTTTAAAAAAATGATTGACCATCAGAGTGAAATATTATGTTGTGCTCATTGAAAATAATATTGTAAACCACTCTTAGTTTTTTTTTCACTAACTAGGGTGAAGTATTGAGGTTCATTCAGTAAGTTACCTCAGTTTGATATTAATTTATGAAATGATTATCAAATTTGTCTCACAAGGTTGTTTCCCAATCAAGTGAGATAATGCAAAAGGCAAGGTTTCTGAAAAAGTATTCAGATTATTAAGTTCAAGATTACAGTGCTCAAAATTGCAGTGCAGACAAGTACAAAAGCAATTTTCTTTTGTATTTTAGAATACAAAGCAAAGCTTGTCCACTGCAGATACTGGAATTTCATAAGGCTACACATCAATTCTTCCCCCACCTCTCATTGACTCCCTCTCCATTCTCTATTTTTGGTTGTTTCAATACTTGTTTTTTTAAAAAATAAATTATCATTTTGTGGCTGGGAACAATGGCTCATGCCTGTAATCCCAGCACTTTGGGAGACAAAGGCAAGAGGATTACCTGAGCCTAGGAGCTCAAGATCAGCATGGGCAGCATGGTGAGACATCATCTCTACAATAAATTTAAAAAAA
>NW_006946331.1:0-4191 GCF_000164805.1 Carlito syrichta | reverse complement strand
GTAGTTCTACAGAGAAGAATACAAGTCTTATATTACAAGGCACCATCAACTAAGCATATAAGTAATATATTTTTGAACTTGTCTCTTCATTTCCACTATTTTATGCAAAGGCTCAACCCTCACTCAAACATGAGTAAGTAAATATAACTAAAAATATGGAAATATACCTGGAAGGGGATCTGGTGAAATCAAAGATGAATTTGTTTAACAATTTCACTGCTTTAATTTAAGCTTATCAGTATTGGGGGAAGATAAATTATTATTATTAGTAATAATAATTATTAGATGTTATTATTACATTCCTAGCACTAAGCACATTGTCTTTATATAATGGATGATTAAGATCATTGCTAAAGACCAGCATTTTCTTTACCATTGCTTTCTCTAACCCTTAATGGCCTCCTAACTAGTCTGCCTTGCTTATGCCACCCTCTTCTTACTGAAAATCCATCAAGTGTACTTATTGTACTTAAAGTTCAAACCATGAATCTAGCCTACAAGGTCATGCTGACCTGTACACTACCAACTCAATTTTAGCCACTGCTATCTCATCATACTTTGACAGTTTCTCAAACATTCCATGTCTTCTATCTCACTTGGAGTGTTTCAACAAAATTATTTTTCTGCCTGGAATGATCTATATTTCTCAAAATTGTGTCTTATTCATCTTCTAGTTCCAAGCATAGCTGTGTCTACTTGAAGAGTCTCTTTCCCTTCATTTTCTTCACAGCTGTTATCACAGTGCAGCTTACTTGCATTAGACTTTTTCTGAACTCCTCAAAAGAGAGCAAATTCTGTGAAGCAAGGACCATGTATGCCTTGCTTATTATTGCATTGCCAGCATTAAGTTCATTGTCTTGTATATAATGGATGCTTAAGAAATACTTTTTTAAATGAAAAAGTCATAATGATCAAACTTGGAAATACATCAGTAACCCAATAAATACACACAAATGTATTTTGGGGGAAAGATTTTTCAGAATTTGGAGGAAAACATTCATTACAAACCACATATGTTGTCAGTGAATACCCTGTGAAATTTTATGGGATTTTCAACTCTAATAATGAAGATTGGGTAGTTATTCCTTGTCTACCTGTAGGATGAGATTTGCTCTATAATGCAAACTTTGTGCGTAATTTCCATGCAAAAGCCCTTTTTTCATTTACTGATTAATTTATCCAGCCATCCACCCACTCACCTATCTAACTCAGACACTGGTTACAAAGAGTAGTTTTAAGTAGTCACTGGTCCAGAAAATCTGGTAAGTGCAAGATGCCAACAAGGAATAAGGATAATGGGAAGGGGAAGGGGATGGAGAAGCTGGGGAGTTACATAGATACTGTTATTCTCTAAAACATCCAGAAAACTCTAGGAGTGCTATAAGCTGCCTTAAAAAGAAAAAATCAAGGTGGTATGTCAATTCAATCTTCAAAGATTGTTGTCTGTGCTCTTAAGAGGAGTATGAAAATTGAAGTGACCTAAATAATAAAATTTGCAATAATTTACAAGAATTTGACTCTGCTTCATGAATGTTGTGTCCTAAAGTGCCCACAGCAAGGACCTTCACAGCTAATTCAAGCATTGTCCTATCTAAGACCATAAAGCTATGAACAATTCTCTCCTTCACCCCTCTCTTACTCCTTCCCCCTTCTCTATTGTTGGTTGTTTCAATAAATTGGTCATTTTCTTCAGATCCCCAAATCATCTACATCTATCACTACTGACTAATAATGTTATATTCTACTTCTCTGCTATCAAGATCATTCTATATTATTTTATTTTTATTGATTATTATATTATTCTTTTTATTGATTTTTATTGATTTTCTTTGTCTCAGAGAAAGAAGTATCCCTCTCCTTTCTGAGAAATCCCTCTTATATTAATACTATCTGAAATTGTTAATTTTATATGTCGTCTTGATGAGGAGCCCAGACATTTGGACAAACATTATTCTGAGTATATTTGTGAGGGTCTTTTGGTATGAGACTACATTTGAATCAGTGGGACCGAGTAAAGAAGAACACCTTCCCTAATGAAGATGAACATTTTCCAACCAATTGAAGACCTGAAGAGGACAAAAATATTGAGTAAGAGGGGATTCTTTCTGCCTGCCTGCTTGAGCTGAGACATTGGTCTTTTCTGGGCTTTGGACTCTAATGGAAACATCAGTTTTTCTTGAATCTCAAATGTGACAGCTTTCGGATTAGAACTCCACATTGGGGTCTGGGGTCTCCAGCTTGTCCACTGCAGATCTTGGAACGTCTCAACTTCCATAATCATGTGAGCCAATTCCTTATAATAAATCTCTTTCTAGGAACAACTCTAAATCTTGTTAGTTCTGTTCCTCTAGAGAACTCTGACCACAACAATATACCCTCTTGTCTTTTCTGGAATCATGTCCTACTATTTTTACCCTTGCCTTTCCTGCTTCAATGTCAGCTTCTCTGATGTCTTCCTTCCTTAGACCAACAAGTTTCCCAAATTCCTCCATATCAAAAAGATCTTAGCATACTGTTCTTTTCTCCATCAGTCTGTCATGCCAACCTTCTTACTACAAAATTTGACAAAGGAATAATTTATATTCATTGCTTCTGCCTCTTTACCACAATCTACTCCTAAACCCTTTACTCTTACAACACTGAAACTATCCTATAAAATCCAGAATTTCAACAATTATTTGTTGACTCTGAGTGGATGACCTGCATGGTACAAGTACTGCTTTCCAAGAGGTCCCCTACATTCCCCATCTGGAGACATTTTCTAATTCTGCTGGAGTTGAATAAGTGCAGTTGTTATACTTTTCTCATGTTTTGTTTTGTTTTGTTTTTCAGGTTCTTGCTCTCCTAGTTATTACGCAAACTCTCTGACAGTTCTTCTTATTCACACACAGTGACTGATTTTTCTCTGTTCACATCTATCTCTTTATTGGTCTTTGTATCTTATTTTCCACGTTATAGCCTTGGAAAGGCTCACCAATAGTCAGAGTTTCAGCTTCCATTTCTGTTCCTTAAAAGGAGGCATGAGCCAAATCTACTAAGCGAGGCTTGACTTCTATCCTGAATTCCAGACTTACATATCCAACTGACTGTTGCTCATCTTCACTTAGAAATCTTGCTAACATCCTACATTTGTTTGATCAATTTTTAATTTCCAAGCAATACTTGAATAAATTATTTTAAAATGAAATTATGTGTAAAGCTAAACTCCTTTTCATGGCTACACCAACCTAACTACCATGTGCATTCTAAGACACATATACACACAGACAAATATATATACACAGAAATCATGAAAATGTTAGTGTATATCCTTCTAAGTCTTTATGTTAGATTTTATAAATAAAATATAAATATAAATATATGCAATGTGCCCTTAAAATATATAGTCTTGTTTGAGGTTTTTATATAGATAATGTCATATTGCACACATTTTTTCTCTAAAAAAATGCGTTAACTTGATTTTTTTATTTCTATAGATTAAGAGGTACAAATGTTACATGGATATATTGTGTAGTGGTAAAGTCTGGACTTTTAGTGTACCCATCACTTAAATAGTGTATGTTGAGGGATGAAATAGGCAGTTTCATCCTTTTCCCCCTGCCCACCTTCCCACCTATTGGTGCTGCCAATATTTATTATTCCACTTTGCATATCTATGTGTACTCATTATTTAGTTCCCACTTAGAAGTAAGAACTTGCAGTTTTTGACTTTCTGTTTCTCAATAATTTCACTAAGGATAATGGCCTCCAGTTTCACCCATGTTGCGGCAAAAGGCATGATTTCATTCATTTGTATGGCAAAGTAGTATTTTACTGTACATATATCTTGAAATATATATCAACATAAGTGTCCTGAAACACTGAGGTTGCCCAGTCATCTGCTGAGGGACACTTAAGTTGGTGTCGTGACTTTGCTAATGTGAATAGTGCTGTGATAAAAATACAAGTATAAGTGTCTTTTGGATATAATTCTTTCATTTGGGTAGATACCCAGTATTGGGATTGCTGGGTCAAATGGTAGTTCTATTTTGAGTTATTTAAGAAATTTCCATACAATTTTCCATAAAGGTTGTACTAATTTACATTTCCACCAACAGAATATAAGCATTCCCTTTTCTTCACATTCTTACCAACATGTGTTTTTTCTTACTTTTTAATAATAGTCATTCTCATGGTTTTAATTTGCATTTC
>NW_006946330.1:0-3306 GCF_000164805.1 Carlito syrichta | reverse complement strand
CCCCGCCTGGGCAGTGAGACCTCATCTCTACAATAAATCAAAAAATCAGCCAGGCATGGTAGCGCATTCCTGTAATTCTGGCTACTTGGAAGGCTGAGGAGGAAGGATCGCCGGAGCCCAGCAGGTCGAAGCTGCGGTGGCCAGGAGCGTGCCACTGCACTCCAGTCTGGGAGACAGAGTGAGACTCCAACTCAAAAAAATAATAATAAAATAAAATAAATAAATAAATAAAAGGCATGCCAGTGGCATATTTTTCTTCACAACCAGTTGAGAGATTCCCATGGTTCCTGTAAAAGGAAACAGGGATACTATGGGAATGGACTCTTGGTATCATGGATGTTTTTCTGGGCCTTAACCCATCCAGATACCTGGATGGGCATCCCTAACAGCTTCAAAGGAATCAGCACAAAGGATGTGAGTCACAAGGCATAGAGCGTTCTCCAATCCCGTGCCCCCTGGAGCTTGTGGTGCACTATGTTTCACCATGTCTTGAAAGACCTGGTACCAAGATTTTCAGCAATTGGGACCCATAACCTTGTTAGATATCTCCCAAGACAAGACAAGGAAAAGCCCAAGAGAACCAAAAACTCATCCGGGGTCCAAAAGCATGCATCCAAATATGTGAGTGTGTGGATGAAAAAGAAGGGATAAATCATCATTGAGGCTCAGAAACTCATACCTTGCCACTATTGGAATTTCAAGGTCCTTCATGAATTCACTTTGCCAACCAGAGAGGAAAAGAGCAAAGAAACCAAGCACTTTGTTTCCTCCCATATGAGTGCTGGTGGTCCATAATTTCCTTTGGGGACCTTCTTGTCCCCCTAGGGAGTAGTGCTAGGCAAAGACCATCAGTTGTCTTCTGAGATCCTACCCAGTCCACGGGAAAACTTAGAAATCTTGGCTAGAAGGAAGTAAATAAGTAACCTTATTCCCTACCCCTATCACGCCACATTGGTCTGATGTTATTCCTTGGGGCCTTCCAGCATGCTGAACTGTAGCCTCAGCCACACCTTTCAGTTGCCACCTGATTCTAACACAGTCCATAGAGGGTCACCAGTTAGGAAATAAGGAAGAGAGGGAGAGAGTGAGATAAAGATAAGGATCTCGACGAGAGCTCCCAAAAAGTTAGCATATGGATAGGGTGTGGCTGGAGACACAGATGGAGAGGTGCAGCATTGCCAGAGCCAGTGTGCCATAGGTGTGCACTGGCATTCAGAGATCCGTGTAATGCAAAGAATTGCATCACACAAGGAGGTGAAAGAAGAAAAGTTTCACTCCCCCTAGATAGGAAATGGGCCTACACTCTAGGTGATAGTGGCCCTGTAGTTGGCCCACACTCTTGATGAGTGTGACAACATAGCGGGCCTACACTCTTGATGAGTGTGGCCCTGTAGCTCCTCCACCACTGGCTTTAACCTTTTCCCTTGGAGGTGTTGCAACCAGGTAGGTGTGACTGCCATGACTTCCTTATTGACCATCTGCGAATGTCTTGGAGATTCTATGACACAGAGACACCCTAATGTCTGCCCACAGTATCACAACACCTAGAGAAGGGCATGATAAGAATTTTAGTGCTCTTGTACATTTTGGAATAACATCACTTAGAGCTAATGGAGGGTGCATTTTTCCTTATCTTTTATGCATTGCCAGCTGACAGCTCTGGGGGATTTCCCCACAGACAGCACCCAATTTACCGGAAGATCAAATTACCATCTTCTCCCCACTCTCAGCAGTCACAAGTCCTGCGATCTGCATAACTTTTTTATCACAAACTTTGTGATTAGCGTAACTTTTGCCCAACAAGTGAAATCTTAGTCCTTGTAAACTTTACAAAGTGCCTGGCACCAAGAAGTCTGTTTCTGAAAAGACAAAGTTGGCAAGGTTAATCTTTACCTTAAGTATGCATTTATCCAAAACATAGCTTCTACTATCTCATCATTGTATTAGGACTTGAGAACAAGATGAAAAATGGTTTCTAACTCTCGGTCCATCCTTTCAACACTCATCACAGAGGAGGACTAGTCACCTGGGCATTCATCACAGAGGAGAAAACGTCAAAGACATGCCTATTACACAGCATGACCAGTCAATGAAGCACCCATCACTGAGGTGCCCCAGTCACTGTGGTACCCATGAGAAGTAGGACTAATCATTGGGACATTGATCACATAGAAGAACCAGACACTGGGGTACCCATCACAGATGTGAAATAGTCACTGAGATTTCAATTACAGAGAAGAGCTAGTAACTGGAGAATGGATCACTGAGGAGGGTCAGTCAACGAGGAAACAAACATAGAGGAGGGCACCCATCACAGAAGAGATCATTTACTGGGACACCAATCAAAGAGAAGGGTCAGGCACTGGATACCCAACACAGAGGAAGAAAGTCACAGAAGCACCCATAATTGAAGATTCTATTCACTACAGAACTCATAACAAAGGCAGGCTAGTGAAGTGAGCAACTATCAAAGTGGAGGGCTAATCACTGGGGCAACTATCACAGGAGAGTGCAAGTCATTGTGGCACCCATAACAGAGAAGGGCCAGTCACTGAGAAACCCATGACAGAAGACGGCTAGTTACTAAGGCACCCATTAAAAGGAGGGTCATTCATTGGGGTATCGATCATCAAAGTGACTCAGTTACTCGAGCCCACATAATGGAACAAGGCTAGTCATTGGGGCACTCATAGCAATGATCACAGAGTAAACCTAGTCAGGGAGTCACTCATCATAGAGGTTGTTCAGTCATTGGGACATTTCTTCACAGAGGAGGGCCCATCATTAAGGCACCCATCAAAAAGGAGAGTGAGCCACTGGAGTAGTCATTATAAAGGAAGTCCAATTACAGAGACACTTTTCACAGACACTCATCATAGTGAAGGGTTAATCACTGGGACACCAATTTGGAAAAGAGTTAGTCACTGTTGCACCAAGTCAATGGAGAATCTATATGGAAGAGACCAAATCACCGTGATACCCATTACATTGAAGGACCAGTCACTAGGAAATCCATTAGGGAGGAGACCCAGAAAAGGGGTAACCATCACAGAAGAGGACTAATCAATGGGGCACCCTTTTTGGATAGGTCCCGTTTACTAGGACTCCCCAACAGAAGGACTACTTACTGGGGTACCCATAAAAAAAGATGAACAGTCATTGGGGGAACTGGTCACAGAGAAGGCCCTGGAGGAAGCCCAGTCACTATAACACCATCACAGAGGGGAGCTAGTAACTGGGAAACCCATTATATATAAAGGCCAGTCACTCAGCTTGTTACACATTACAGAGGTGACCCAGTCACTA
>NW_006946329.1:0-700 GCF_000164805.1 Carlito syrichta | reverse complement strand
GGACATCACCGCGCCCGCTCCCACAGGAGCAGACCTCTCGGACATTCCGAGCGGCACCGCGGCACGCCACTCCGCCTTCCACCATAGTGCGCGCCTGCGTCCCCTTGCGGCGGAATCGTGGGCCGCGGCTGCGCAGAGACCAGGGACGTGCGGCAGCGTGGGGGGCGGAGCGCCAGAGGCGGAGGCTAGCGGAACCGGTACCCTGAGGAGCCAGGACTGGCTTCACCTGCTCTCCGCCGTTCCCCGTCCAGCCTCAGCTGCAGCTCACCGCCCGGCCTCTACCTGCCTCAGGCCGCCGCTGCGGACGGCTCCTCCTCGCTCATGCGGCCCCACAGGTGAGTCTCTCAGTCTGGAGAAAGGTGTCGCGGCTTCGGGAGGGGCCCTGTGTAACCCCCAGCCCTCATTTCCATAAAGTTCCACGCTCTGAGGTTAGGAGGGCTAGGTTTGGGCTGGGGGTGGGTGCCCCGGGGTGCTGGGCAGAGGCGTCGAGGGGCTTCAGGTTGGGCTGGGCGCGGTGTTGGAGTTCCGGGCCTGGCGGAGGCGCCTGGTGGGGTTTTCTGGACTGGGGGCCGAGAGTCTCTGTGGGGGGAGGGGTGTCTGGGCGAGGTTGTGAGGAGGCGGGCAGGGACACCATTGGATGCTGGGCGGGAGATTTGGGTGCCAACCGGGGGGGCTGGCGGTGCCCTGGGGATATGGGCAG
>NW_006946328.1:0-1251 GCF_000164805.1 Carlito syrichta | reverse complement strand
CAATTCACTCACCTCGGCCTCCCAAAGTGCAGGGATTACAGGTTGGGCCACCGAGCCTGGCCCCAAAATGTTTACCCACTCTGAATTACAATGTTTAAAAAACATTTAAATTCATTTGCTTATTAAGGCAACCTTGTCAGAATGTTCTAGAAGTTTTTCTCTTCTTTTGGTCAAAAGACAGTGAAGTCTTTCTTATCCTTACCAGGCTCCAAATTATGTGTGATTTTCTATTTTCTAAGACAGTCGATGAACGATTCAGAACTCCAGAAACTCTCCAGAGGTTTAAGCATTAGGCATCAGTCAAAAAAAGTCCTTTTATTGGTGTTTAAGATAATATCAGATACTATCTATATTAGTGTCTTAGCTCTCTGGTCAAAATATCTCACTTATTGAAATATTTCAAGTATTAGGATGCAACTGGAGACCTTCCTGCACTTCCAACTTAAGAAAGTCCAACAAAACAATGTCTCAATGGAGAAGCTCAGTGGACATTATGTGATTACTGCTTCTCTCCATTGATGTGATGTGTCTTCCTCCTACATCTTCATGGCTGACAGTGATGGCAGCCTATTATATTCTTTCTTTATGATTTGGGAAGTGAGGGGTGACTTATTTCATTTTTATGTACAGATGTTGCAAAGAAACAAGACTCTCATGAAACAGTGAAAGGTTTAAACTTAAAAGACACCTTACATTTTTAGCATATTTTCTTTATTGTAACATACATACTTTTTCTTGCAGACTGATATTATCTTTTAGTATCATGTGCTCACAGTGACAGTTTATTAAATCCATAGATCGAAAGACTAAGGAAACTTTTTCACATGGCAAATGCTGATGCTGGCAGGTGCTGCTGAACCAGAATTGTCCAAGGATCTCTAGAACAGTCACCGCAGGTTCTAGTTCAACATTTTGAATCTTCTTGTAGATTGAAAACATGTCATGCATAATCATTCACAGATGTAATAAAATTCACTTGTAAAGAATAAAAGCTGCTCAGCTGTCTGGAGGCAGTGGCACATGCCTGTAATATCAGTGCTTTAGGAGGCCAAGGAGGGAGGATTGCTTGAGTCCAGGAGTTCAACACCAACCTAGGCAACATAGTGAGACTTCATCTCTACAAAGAAAGTTTTAAAAAGAAATTAGAAGGGTGTGGTGGTGCATGTCTATAGTTCCAGGTACTCAAGAGGTTGAACTGGAAGATCACTTGAGCCCAGAAGGTAAGACTGCAGTGAGCTATGGTCATGCCAC
>NW_006946327.1:0-327 GCF_000164805.1 Carlito syrichta | reverse complement strand
TTGGGAGCTCTCGTCGAGATCCTTATCTTTATCTCACTCTCTCCCTCTCTTCCTTATTTCCTAACTGGTGACCCTCTATGGACTATGTTAGAATCAGGTGGCAACTGAAAGGTGTGGCTGAGGCTACAGTTCAGCATGCTGGAAGGCCCCAAGGAATAAAATCAGACCAATGTGGCATGATAGGGGTAGGGGATAAGGTTACTTATTTACTTCCTTCTAGCCAAGATTTCTAAGTTTTCCCGTGGACTGGGTAGGATCTCAGAAGAGAACTGATGGTCTTTGCCTAGCACTACTCCCTAGGGAGACAAGAAGGTCCCCAAAGGAAAT
>NW_006946326.1:0-819 GCF_000164805.1 Carlito syrichta | reverse complement strand
CCGTATACAATTACCATAAAATCCCGCCACCATATCTTCCGTGGATTCCATCCCAGACTCTGCCTTCTGCCAACCAAACCACTACCCCAGGCACACCTCAACAACCCTCGAGTTCATCTCGACTGCTCCTAAAATTGGGCCTTCAACCTCTGTTTTTTTTCCTATGTTAACTAGTATGCACCATTTGCTTAACGTTACTATGTCCCAGCTGGTCTCAGACTGTTGGCCTTGCTTAAAGCCTAAACCCCTTACTATGAAGGCCTAAGAACTGAAATCCTGATCATCGGAGATGCAGACAGAACTAAGTACTCTCCGGAAATAATGCACATTACTCTGGGTGACGTAACTGGCATAGCTTCCTGTCTTATGACTTCAGGTTTCGATTTAACTGCCTCTCCATTCTCTACTGTTTGTAACATATCTCTTACCTTGACCATGGCTGCGTTCCTGGCCTATATAGCTCCTAATAATACCTGGTTTGCTAGTTCTACAGGCCTTACAAACTGCTATCATTAAAAGGTCAACCAGCCTACCTTACATATTCATGTACTATTCACGTACTGCTTCAAGTGTATGCTTATAGCAGCCTGGAGGGAGCCCCCTTACTTAATCCACCTGGTTTCCCAATTTCTCCTAAAGGACAAGCCACTCCTTTTCTAATACCTGCCATAGTTGGAATAACCTTAGCTGGAACAGCTACAATTGGAATGGCTGCACTGGTTCATGGAGAACTAGGCAAAACTCCTTATACAAAATACATCAATAATGACTTTGAACAAATTCAGTCTGCTATAGACCAACTCTACAACCAGATAGACC
>NW_006946325.1:0-680 GCF_000164805.1 Carlito syrichta | reverse complement strand
CCCACCAGTAGCATAAAAGAACTCCCTTTTCTCCACACCTGTGGCCAGCAACTGTTTTTTTTTTAATTTAATTAGGGATATCCATCCATACGGGAATTAGGTGATTGGTCTTTGTAGTTTTGTTCTGCAATTCTCTAATGATTAGTGAGATGGAACAGTTTTTTGTGTGTCTGTTGGTTGTTTGTATGCCAATTTTTTTTTTTTTTTTAGTTGGAGTCTCACTCTGTAGCCCAGACTGGAGTGCAGTGCCCGCTCCCAGTGGCCACCTCAGCCTTCCAAGTAGCTGGAACTACAGGCGTGCGCTACCACGCCCAGCTAATTTTTTATTTATTTTAGAGATGAGGTCTCACCAAATTGCCCAGGTGGGTCACGAGACCGCGGCCTCAGCCATTCCACTCACCTCAGTCTCCCAAAGTGGGATTATAGGCTAAACCACTGAGCCTGGCTGTATGCCAATTTTTGAGAAATGTCTGTTCATGTTCTTTGCCCACTATTTAATGAGGTTGTTTGTTTTTTTCTTTCCTTTTCATTTGACTTCCTTGTAGATGACAGATGGTAGGCCTTTGTCAGATGCATAATTTGCAAGTATTTTTCCCTATTCTGTGGGTCTCCCAACTCTCTTGACTTTTTTTTTTTTTTTTTTTTTTTTTTTTTTTTTTTGCTGCACAATAACTTTTCAG
>NW_006946324.1:0-1046 GCF_000164805.1 Carlito syrichta | reverse complement strand
CAAAAATAATTTTTTTTTCAAGAAAATTTCTCAAGTAAGAACATAGGAAAAATTCATTCTGTTTTCCTAACTAGACCATATTCCTCTGAATAGAGATATTATCAGGTACTTATAAATATACCAGAAATTATTTATGAAGTATATGAATGAATGTTGCATAACATTTTGACATTTAAGTGTGTTTAAGCTTAAAATCACATAACCAATCCTTTGAGACTTGTAGAGTTAAAATTTTGGACTAGATCTATCCCATTTTAGACTTTTCTCGAGACTTACCGATGAGAGGGAATGGGGCCTCTTCCTCGCCAGAACTGACCCACAGCTGGTAACATTTCTCAGGGCACTTGAAAACAAAATAACTAAGCATTACAACAAATCTTTCACAGTAAATACTTGAAAAAGGACACATTTCCTCTGTGTTTCTACGTTTTCAAAAGAAAAATAAAAGCACCTGCACCAATGAAAATGCTATTTAATCCACTGTGGCCACCATATTTGAGTGAACAGTGCTAATTTCAGCAACCCCTGCTCCCCACCCAGCATCCAAACTACTACCCAAGATCTCGCCTTGTCCCTTCTGATAGGCCATGGATCTATAAAGCCACAGTGCTATCAGTCCCTTTACTTTCGGAGTGCCCCACGCAATAAGAAACCACATTTATGCTCCTTCACTACGAAAGAAAAGTCTAATCTGCACAGTCCTGTCTTCTGCTGTCTCCGACATTTTGCAAAATGAACTCTGCCTTCACACGTCCCTGCCCACACAAGCCTGTTCCCCAGAGGGCTGTACACCTGCATGACTCTGCTTGAGCAAAGTAAAACTCAAAGCACTGCATGCTCAGCAGCCCTGAGAAAAAGGACACAAGTGCCCAAGAGGCCTTGAGGAGATAAGATGCCAGAGTGAAGTCAGCCCACAGGCTTTCATTCACTGTGGGAGGTGAGAAGGGACAAGGACTCTAACCTGGAGAACAGGCCAGGCATGGAAAATAGTTATCCCAAGCTGAATTATCGCCCTGCAATACTGGAAATCCCACTGGAAACAAACA
>NW_006946323.1:0-834 GCF_000164805.1 Carlito syrichta | reverse complement strand
AAAAAGGTAAATACAGATTTAGGCTGACGAAATGAATGTGATCATACCCACCTTACTATGAGTGAGCACATGCCACTGGTGCATGTTGTCATGCTTGGGGGCTTCTGGAATAAAAAAGGCTGTTACTCTTGAGGGAGTAGCATGTGCACTCTCACTGGGGACAGAGACCTCATGAAAGGAGTCGTGCAGAGAATTTAAACAAGAGGGAAAAAAAAATGTACGCACGTTGCCATGCTTGAAATGCATAGACCCATTTTGGTATTGCACCATGGTGACTCTTGCTATGTTTCCATTTGACAATATTTAAAATTTTATCATTTACACCCTGAAAAAAGTAGATTGTTACATATTATGTCAAATACTTGACCTCTCTAGCTGTACATTCCTCACTTTAAATACTTACCCTTCCTAACACATAGACATATAAGGATAAAAGTAAATATATTAGAAAAAATTGGTGGTTACTACTTATTTTCTCTTTATTTTTTTATTTTAAAGATCTGGGGTACATTTCAGGATGAGGTATAAATTATTAAATAATTGCATCCGTGTCACAAATCTCTCTGCTCAGTGTTCTTTCCTGCAAGATATCAGCTGCATAGCAATTTAATTCCCTCTGTTAATTCTCTAGAGAGGGCTCCTCAAGAGTATCAGGGCATTTGCCTTTGTTCTTCTCTCCCAATGCTACCCTGCTGAGGGGTGGTGGTGGAGTTCTCCTATGTATCCAGCGAGGGAAGGCTACAGGATATTGGATACCCAGAAGAAACATGGAGAAGTGTTCATAGGATGGAAAACCACACTGCAAGCATCACTTGTTGATTGCCAAAACATCTG
>NW_006946322.1:1925-6929 GCF_000164805.1 Carlito syrichta | reverse complement strand
TCCTGCCAAGGACCGCGGTGCGCGCGGCCGCCCTGCCCGAGGCGCCTGCGCACGTTCCCACGCACGTTCCTGCGGACGGCGGCTGCCAGGGATCGTGAGCCCGCGGAGGACGCGCGGGGAGGAACCCGGAGGGCCGGCGCCTCTTCTCTGTCCCGCCCCGCAAAAATGTCCGGCTGCGAGGTAAGCGTCCCTCCGTGCTTCTGGCGAGGGGAGGTACCGTGGGAGCTGCGGGCGCGACTGGCCTGGCGGCGCGGGTTTGGTTCCGGCCGAGAGCGGCTTCGGGTCGAGTCTGGGCTGCCGCTGGCCGCTGGCGAAGCGTCTCCACTTTGGGGTGAAGAGCGCCTGCTCAGTGCCGGGCCGGACCGGCCCTCCGTCCCCAGCCTCGGAGGCGCCGTGGATAGGAGAGCGTCGCCCCTGCCCGCCGGCTTTGCTGGAGGAATCGCCCCCGGGAAAGGTCAGAGACGAGTTTCCCTTTCTGGACCCGGGAGCATCCCCGCGTTCCAGTCGCACTTACCGCCTCCCCCTCCATACACACAGGCGTCAACCCTCAGGTCCAGGAGGGCTGCACCTGCCCTGTGAGGGGTCCCAGATTTATGGAAGAAGGCTCTGAGCTAGGAGGGGGCATGTGTGGCCGAAGGTCCGTCGAGCCAGTGGAGGCAGACGTGGGTTTGGGGAAGGCCCGGGGCACGCGGCGAGAGTCCCAGTCCTGACCGTGTCACCAGCTCACGGTTTGACCTTTAGCCACTCGTCATCTCTGGGTGTAGTTTCTGATTTGTGGAATGAAGGGATTGATCTCGGTGAGCCCTAAGAGTCTTTTCGATTTTAAAAAAATCGTGATGCGGCTCAGTTGATGTTTTGGTCTGCGAGGGGGCACTGTTGGAAGTGGCCTCTGGCCAGGAAGCTATTACAGACCTGAGTTGTGTGCTTTTGGCAGGGCTCTAGGACACGCTTTGGCCAAATCTTTCCTTTGGGCACAGCTGAGTTAAGAGGTAGCAAGGTCCTAATATTATTTATAAATGGGTAGAGACCATTTTGTTGATTTCTGTATAAATATTTTTCAAGAAAATAAAAATGATATAAGGTATTTAGAATTTCTTTGTATGGTGCTTTTAAAAAATCTCTGAGTTATATTCTCCAGACCCAAATGTCTTTTTCAGTGCCTTTTCAGATTTTCTGCGTAGTGAATTTGTATTGCTTTAAGTTCTCTATGAAACTGTCAACTGAAGAATCAAGAGGTTTATAAATTTGGAAAGGGTTGTTGCCTGCAGGTTGGCCATTCTGACAGGCTGAAAAGTGTAGCCTCCAGACAGATGTCAGCAACAGACACTTTGAGAGTAGGCAAGAGGAAAAAAAAGAGGTAGCAAGATATATCACAAAGTATGTCATACATCAATCTCCTGATAGAGTGGGGAATTCTCCTTCTGAATCTTTGAAAATTGGGAACAGATGCATTTGGTAGGTGTGATCCAGCACCAAACTGATAGGAAAATTTGGAGAGTAAATCATTTGAATAAAACTGAAGGGGATAAGTTGTTTGAAATAGAACACACCTAAAGTGTTAGGGTGATATCTAGCTTTTGGTCAGTAATCTACAATCTTGGCCTGCTTTGATCCTCACAATTCTCTGAGGGAGTTGGTATGGTCCCTGCGTTACAATCCAAGAGACTGAGGCTTAGAGCCTGGCACGGGGCCTTAGATGCAGTAGGGGAGGTTCTTCAAAGGTATTTGATGGTTAATCAGAAAGAATCTGAGTTGCCTCTGTGTACACGGCTAGTGAGAGTGGAGCCAGAACTTGAACTTACATGACAGCTTTTCCAGAGTTCATGTAATTGTGGTTGAAAACCTAGCTTTCTGTTTTATCCCTAGAGATAGGCCTATTGGAAACAGAACGAGAGAAGGATGGAAAACAAAGACAAAACTTTAAAAGGGAATCATAACAATTTGAAAAGATGGCAGGAATATAATGGGAAAGGGAGGATTTTACTGAAAAGGAGACATAGAACTCAATCATGATAATGAGATGAAGATCATCTTTTAGTTGTCATCAGTCTTCCAACCAGTGATGCAAGGGAAGTCATGGGCCTAATCTCTTGGTTATGTGATTAAGTGCTATTGCTAGATTCTTGATGAAATAGAGAAATGCAATGCTGGTCTGGGGGCAGAGAGGAATCAAGTGAAGTCAGGAATAGAAGACAGAAATCAGAAGAAAGAAGATAATGATTTTTCCAATCTCAGGGAAACTAGGCAGTAGAAAAAATGTCATCCTTATAAAAAGTCATAGTTAAGCTATTCTGTTCATTAAGAAGGAAGATGAACATTTTTTAGAATCTTTTTAAATGAGGATGTGATTTTCATGGATAACCAATGTCTTTTCTCTGTTTTACTCTTTGGAAGATTGTCCTCTGGATGAAAACAAAGATGAATTTCAGGGCCTGGGAGAAGAACTTGAAGAGACTGATCAAGTCACTGATGATCCGTTTGAGTCAGGTGCAGCTGGTAAGTGACATCTTTCTCTTATAGTATCATCTTAGCAGGATGCCTATCTCAAAAATTAACTAAAAACATGTCATCTTGTCCTCTTGCTCTTTTGATAAGTGCTTCGTCTTAGTAGGAGTAACCTTGTGACTAATTGGCAAACTATTCTTCCATTCTTCATCTCAATCAGAGTAGTTTATTCTTCACTGGAAGCATCTACCCTGCTCCTCCGGACCTCTTTTTGCTTCATCTGTAAAACCCAGCATTCTCTAAGCCCAGTCTCTTCCAGCTATATGAGCTATGGCTCTAGGCTACCACTATGAGAAATCCAGATGTCTAGAGAATTAGAAATTTAAAAGATATTTTCAGTCATCTTAGATGAAGAAAATTTCTATTTGTAGCAGGTGCAACCCAAGGAAAGCTAGTGAGCTAGTAGAAAATGTAGATTCTAGTATATGGATATGTGTTTTTTTAAAAAATTCAGTATGATATTAGTATGCAGTTGTTTTATAGTATCTTTAACAAAATAAAAGTTTTTTATCCCAAGAATGTTGGTGATAGAAAATCTTCGTAAGTTAGAAAAAAAAGGTGCACCGATGAAGTCTTTCCACCCCAAATACAGATGAATAGTTTTAAAATCGAAAAAGTTTAAAAAGTTAAAGAGCCATACTAAGCTGATAGCCCACAGGGTTATCAATACTGAGAGGGGAAATTTAGGAAGAAAACTTATATTATAATGTTTGAGAACAAAATTTTGTAGGGCAAGTTTAGAACAAGTGGATTAATAAGTTAAAATCTAAAACCGTATTTTAAAAATATGTTAGCATCGATACAGGTATTTTTGCTTAAACTGTTGGTGTTAGCAAGCAGCAGTAACGGTATTTAGTATTTATGTTGGGATGTGTAAATATGTGTGATTTCTCTGGACTCATAGCACTTCTGTCTGTGCAACAACTATTCAAAGTTATGTAATAAAGGAAGAAGAAATGTACCAGTATTGGGTAATCTCAAGATGTTGAGTATCGTAACAATGTTGATTCTTCCAAACCATGAGTATGGAATATTTTTTCATTTGTTTATGTCATCTTGACTTCTTTAAGCAGTGCTTTGTAGTTTTCATTGTAAAGGTCTTTCACATCTCTGTTTAGGAAGATGCCAAGGTATTTCATTATTTTGATGGCTATTATGAATGGGATTGTACTTTTTATTTGGTTCTCTGTTTGTTGCTGGTATATAAGAATGCGACTGTCTTTTACACATTTATTTTGTACCCTGATACTTTCCCAAAGTCCTTTATCAGTGCCAGGAGGTTTCTGAAAAATTGTGTTGGATTTTCAATGTGTAGAATCGTATTGTCCATCAAGTAGGGATGACGTGACTTCTTTTCCTATTTGGTTACCCTTGGTTTCCTTCTCTTTTCTGATTGCCCTAGCTAGGACTTCCAACACTATGTTGAACAGGAGGGTTGAGAGTGGGCAGCCTTGTCCTGTTCCAGTTATCAGGGGAAATGCTTCCAGTATCTATCTGTTCAGCAATATGTTGGCTGTGGGTTTATCATAGAAGGCTCTTACTATTTTGAGGTATGCCTCCTGTATGACTAGGTGTTCAAGGGTTTTTATCAAGGGATACTGGATTTTATTGAAAGCTTGTTCAGCATCTAATGATATAATTATTTGGTTTTTGTGTTTATATCTGTTGATGCATTGAATTTTATTTATGGTCTTACGGATGTTGAAGTAAGCCAGCATCCTGGGGATGAAGCCTATTTGGTCATGGTGGATGTTTTTTGAGATGTGTTGTTGGTTCCAATTTGCTGGACTCTTGCTGAGTATTTTGGCATCTATGTTCATCAGGAATATTGGCCTGTAATTGTCTTTTTTAGTTGAATCTTTACCTGGTTTGGGTGTCAGTGTGATGTTAGCTTCAACAATGATTTGGGAAATGTTCTGTCTTTCTCAATTGCCTGGAATACTTCCAATAGGTTAGTATTAGCGCCTCCTTTAATGTTTTGTAGAATTCTGCTGCAAATTCTTCTGGTCCGAGTTTGTTGTTTTTTTTTTTTTTTTTTGTAGACAGTTTTCTTATAATATGGTAAATTTCCTGGCTTGTAATAGGTCAATTTAGGGTCTCAATTTATTCGTGTTTCAACCTTGGGAGGATGTGCAATGTCAGAAAATCCTCCATTTCATTTAGGTTATTGAGTTTGTTTCCATTCCCGTGTGCATAGTAATCTCTGATAATTGTTTGAATGTCTTCGGGGTCATTTTTGACTTGATATTTTGTGTTTCCGATTGTTTTTATTTGGGCTTTTCCTCTCTTTTTCTTGGTCATTCTGGCTAGGGGATTCATCAATCTTATTCATTCTTTCAAAGAACCAGCTTTTTGTTTTGTCAATTTTTTCTATGATATATTTGTCTTCTGTGTCCTGTATTTGGGCTTTTATTTTGATAATCTGTATTCTTCTGCTAAAGTTTGGGTTTTGGTGGTCTTTCCTTTCCAACTCCCTTAGGTGATTTGTTAGGCTGTGAA
>NW_006946322.1:0-642 GCF_000164805.1 Carlito syrichta | reverse complement strand
TTTAAACATTATTATAAGGCTACAGTAGTCAAAACAACCTGGTATTGGTACAAGAGCAGGCATATAGAGCAATGGAAATTCTGGAAGAAAAACCTACATTTTTCAACCAACTAATCTTTGACAAAGCCTCCAGCAGCAATCACTGGGGAGAGGAGAACCTAGTCAGTAAATGATGCTGGGAAAACTAACTGACTATGTGCAAAAGAAAAAGAAAAGAAACAAGACCCCTACCTCACCGTACACACTAAATCAACTCCAAATGGATCGAAGACCTAAACATAAAACCTCAAGTGTTAAGAATTGTAGAAAATGTAGGAGACACCCTTATGGAAATTGGAATACACAACCAATTCCTGATCAAAACTTCAAAAGCTCATGCCATAAGAGATAAGACTGACAAATGGGAGCTTATCAAACTGAAAAGCTTCTGCAAAGCAAGAGAAACCATCAAGAATTGGGGAGACAGCCCACCGAATGGGAAAAAAAATATTTGCCAAGGGCATATCTGACAAAGGCCTAACATCCAGGATTGACAAGGAACTCAAATGTACTGAAAGGAAAAAAAGCAAACAGCCCCCTTAAAAGTGGACAAAAGATATGAAATCGACACTTCTCAAAGAAGACATACAAGCAACCAACAGA
>NW_006946321.1:0-3297 GCF_000164805.1 Carlito syrichta | reverse complement strand
CCCCGCCTGGGCAGTGAGACCTCATCTCTACAATAAATCAAAAAATCAGCCAGGCATGGTAGCGCATTCCTGTAATTCTGGCTACTTGGAAGGCTGAGGAGGAAGGATCGCCGGAGCCCAGCAGGTCGAAGCTGCGGTGGCCAGGAGCGTGCCACTGCACTCCAGTCTGGGAGACAGAGTGAGACTCCAACTCAAAAAAATAATAATAAAATAAAATAAATAAATAAATAAAAGGCATGCCAGTGGCATATTTTTCTTCACAACCAGTTGAGAGATTCCCATGGTTCCTGTAAAAGGAAACAGGGATATTATGGGAATGGACTCTTGGTATCATGGATGTTTTTCTGGGCCTTAACCCATCCAGATACCTGGATGGGCATCCCTAACAGCTTCAAAGGAATCAGCACAAAGGTTGTGAGTCACAAGGCACAGAGCGTTCTCCAATCCCGTGCCCCCTGGAGCTTGTGGTGCACTATGTTTCACCATGTCTTGAAAGACCTGGTACCAAGATTTTCAGCAATTGGGACCCATAACCTTGTTAGATATCTCCCAAGACAAGACAAGGAAAAGCCCAAGAGAACCAAAAACTCATCCGGGGTCCAAAAGCATGCATCCAAATATGTGAGTGTGTGGATGAAAAAGAAGGGATAAATCATCATTGAGGCTCAGAAACTCATACCTTGCCACTATTGGAATTTCAAGGTCCTTCATGAATTCACTTTGCCAACCAGAGAGGAAAAGAGCAAAGAAACCAAGCACTTTGTTTCCTCCCATATGAGTGCTGGTGGTCCATAATTTCCTTTGGGGACCTTCTTGTCTCCCTAGGGAGTAGTGCTAGGCAAAGACCATCAGTTCTCTTCTGAGATCCTACCCAGTCCACGGGAAAACTTAGAAATCTTGGCTAGAAGGAAGTAAATAAGTAACCTTATCCCCTACCCCTATCATGCCACATTGGTCTGATGTTATTCCTTGGGGCCTTCCAGCATGCTGAACTGTAGCCTCAGCCACACCTTTCAGTTGCCACCTGATTCTAACACAGTCCATAGAGGGTCACCAGTTAGGAAATAAGGAAGAGAGGGAGAGAGTGAGATAAAGATAAGGATCTCGACGAGAGCTCCCAAAAAGTTAGCATATGGATAGGGTGTGGCTGGAGACACAGATGGAGAGGTGCAGCATTGCCAGAGCCAGTGTGCCATAGGTGTGCACTGGCATTCAGAGATCCGTGTAATGCAAAGAATTGCATCACACAAGGAGGTGAAAGAAGAAAAGTTTCACTCCCCCTAGATAGGAAATGGGCCTACACTCTAGGTGATAGTGGCCCTGTAGTTGGCCCACACTCTTGATGAGTGTGACAACATAGCGGGCCTACACTCTTGATGAGTGTGGCCCTGTAGCTCCTCCACCACTGGCTTTAACCTTTTCCCTTGGAGGTGTTGCAACCAGGTAGGTGTGACTGCCATGACTTCCTTATTGACCATCTGCGAATGTCTTGGAGATTCTATGACACAGAGACACCCTAATGTCTGCCCACAGTATCACAACACCTAGAGAAGGGCATGATAAGAATTTTAGTGCTCTTGTACATTTCGGAATAACATTACTTAGAGCTAATGGAGGGTGCATTTTTCCTTATCTTTTATGCATTGCCAGCTGACAGCTCTGGGGGATTTCCCCACAGACAGCACCCAATTTACCGGAAGATCAAATTACCATCTTCTCCCCACTCTCAGCAGTCACAAGTCCTGCGATCTGCATAACTTTTTTATCACAAACTTTGTGATTAGCGTAACTTTTGCCCAACAAGTGAAATCTTAGTCCTTGTAAACTTTACAAAGTGCCTGGCACCAAGAAGTCTGTTTCTGAAAAGACAAAGTTGGCAAGGTTAATCTTTACCTTAAGTATGCATTTATCCAAAACATAGCTTCTACTATCTCATCATTGTATTAGGACTTGAGAACAAGATGAAAAATGGTTTCTAACTCTCGGTCCATCCTTTCAACACTCATCACAGAGGAGGACTAGTCACCTGGGCATTCATCACAGAGGAGAAAACGTCAAAGACATGCCTATTACACAGCATGACCAGTCAATGAAGCACCCATCACTGAGGTGCCCCAGTCACTGTGGTACCCATGAGAAGTAGGACTAATCATTGGGACATTGATCACATAGAAGAACCAGACACTGGGGTACCCATCACAGATGTGAAATAGTCACTGAGATTTCAATTACAGAGAAGAGCTAGTAACTGGAGAATGGATCACTGAGGAGGGTCAGTCAACGAGGAAACAAACATAGAGGAGGGCACCCATCACAGAAGAGATCATTTACTGGGACACCAATCAAAGAGAAGGGTCAGGCACTGGATACCCAACACAGAGGAAGAAAGTCACAGAAGCACCCATAATTGAAGATTCTATTCACTACAGAACTCATAACAAAGGCAGGCTAGTGAAGTGAGCAACTATCAAAGTGGAGGGCTAATCACTGGGGCAACTATCACAGGAGAGTGCAAGTCATTGTGGCACCCATACAGAGAAGGGCCAGTCACTGAGAAACCCATGACAGAAGACGGCTAGTTACTAAGGCACCCATTAAAAGGAGGGTCATTCATTGGGATACCAATCATCAAGGTGACCCAGTTACTCGAGACCACATAATGGAACAAGGCTAGTCATTGGGGCATTCATAGCAATGATCACAGAGTAAAGCTAGTCAGGGAGTCACTCATCATAGAGGTTGTTCAGTCATTGGGACATTTCTTCACAGAGGAGGGTCCATCATTAAGGCACCCATCAAAAAGGAGAGTGAGCCACTGGAGCAGTCATTATAAAGGAAGTCCACTTACAGAGACACTTTTCACAGACACTCATCATAGTGAAGGGTTAATCACTGGGACACCCAATTTGGAAAAGAGTTAGTCACTGTTGCACCAAGTCAATGGAGAATCTATATGGAAGAGACCAAATCACCGTGATACCCATTACTTTGAAGGACCAGTCACTAAGACATCCATTAGGGAGGAGACCCAGAAAAGGGGTAACCATCACAGAAGAGGACTAATCAATGGGGCACCCTTTTTGGATAGGTCCCGTTTACTAGGACTCCCCAACAGAAGGACTACTTACTGGGGTACCCATAAAAAAAGATGAACAGTCATTGGGGGAACTGGTCACAGAGGAGGCCCTGTCATTTCTGCACCCATTATGGAGGAAGCCTAGTCACTATAACACCATCACAGAGGAGAGCTAGTAACTGGGAAACCCATTATATATAAAGGCCAGTCACTCAGCTTGT
>NW_006946320.1:0-758 GCF_000164805.1 Carlito syrichta | reverse complement strand
ATAGCATAAAGAAGTTGGGCTATAATTTTAGAATGCTAACAACTACAGGAATTTTTACTGTATGTATTATATGCATATAAAACAACATTTTTGAAAAATCATAATAAGAAAGTTGCAACCACCTCTACTGCATTGTTTTTGAATATCATATTTCCCAGTTTCTCAGCTTTCATACCTTCTTACCCTGATAATCAACCAAGAACTCAATCTTAGGCTTGAAGGACATCTTTTGTAAATTTAAAATTAAAAACACCTGGCAAGAAGCCATATTCCCTGATGTTTGTCCTGAGAATGAGACAGCTGATGCATCTAATGAACTGGGAAAGAAAAAGACAAGGTTTGATTGAGTCTGTGGATTTGGGGTCATTTATGTGCACAATACTTTCATCCTGGTTTGCTTTTAAGTGTCTGTTCCTTTGTGTTTTAGTGGAGCTGGTGTAAATAGTTGTGGTTTTTTTTTTTTTTTTTTTTTGGTGGAATAGGTGGGTATATTTGAGGATGAGGGTGAGGGTTTCTTAAGAGAAAATAGGGAAGTCCACATAACTGAGAATTTTGTTAAAGAAAGTGGCATTCAGATGGACAGAAGCTGAAGGAGGCAGTTATGTAGCATGACTCCTTGCATGAAACTCCCAATAATGTGACACTTTCTTGCTGTTATGACATTGCATACAAGTGTTGTATTTAAATATTGTTTGATTGAATGGTATACTAATGCCCTTTAAAAACATGGCGTAACCAGAATTTGGCCCAAGGAATCC
>NW_006946319.1:0-735 GCF_000164805.1 Carlito syrichta | reverse complement strand
TTTTAAGCTTTCATGTATGAGTGAAGAGATACAGTTTTAAACCTGTGATATTGTTCTAGGTCCCTCAGGTCCTGTAATTTTATTTCAATCATTTTTCCCCTCCTTGTTCTGTCTCTACTTTCTATTAACTTATTTTCCAATTCACTGACTGTTTCATTTGTCATCTCAATTATGCTACTTTTCTGATCCAGTAAATTTTTTCCAGCCATTTCTCAGATCTAAAATTTACATATTAAATATTTTCAGCCATGCTTGGTGGCTCAGTCTGTAATTCCGTGCTTTGGGAGGCTGAGGTAAGTGGATTGCCTGAGACCATGGGTTTGAGACATGCCTGGGCAACTTAGCGAGACTTCGTCTCTACAATAAAATCAAAAAACTAGCCGGGTGTAGTAGCACGCACCTGTAGTTCCAGCTACTTGGAAGGCTGAGGGGGAAGGATCGCTGGAGCCCAGCAGGTCGAGGCTGCAGTGGCCAGGAGCGGCCACTTCACTCCAGTCTGAGTGACAGAGTGAGACTCCAACTCAAAAAATAAAATAAAATAAAATAAAATAAAATAAAATAAAATAAATAAATGTTTTCATGCCTATTCCTAGAGTGGATTTGCCATGAGCTTATTTTCCTTTATGTAATTGAGCCTAATTATAATACCTTACTGTTGTCTCATAATTTTTTAACATCTAGTTGATTCATCTTGAAGTCGGTTTCACCTGATAATTGGTCTCATTTTCCTTGTTT
>NW_006946318.1:0-718 GCF_000164805.1 Carlito syrichta | reverse complement strand
TTATGGTAGTGCATTGAATGATCAAGGTCCACTATATGAGAGAGAACGTGATACTCAGATTTTTTTTTTCTGTGAGAGGTCACTCAGTATTATAGACTCTAGTTCCATCCAGGTTGCTGTGAAATTCATAATTTTGTTCTTTTTTATGGTTGCATAGTATTCCATCGTGTATATGTACCACATTTTTTTAAAATAGAGTCTTCTTTTGATGGACAGCATGGTTGGTTCAAGGTTCTTGCTATTGTGAACAATGCTGTGATAAACATTCGTGTGCAGGTATCTTTTTTATAGAGTGATTTGAGTTCTTCAGGGTATATTTCCAGTAGGGGGATTGTAGGGTCATATGAGAGGTTGATGTTTAGAGAGTTTAGGAATCGCCACACTGCTTTCCACAGAGGGTGCACTAGTTTACACTCCCACCAACAGTGTAGTAGTGTTCCCTTTTACTACACCCTCTCCAACAACTGTTATTTTTTGAGTTATTGATAATTGCCATTCTGACTGGAGTTAGGTGGTATCTCAGTGTGATTTTGATTTGCATCTCCCTGATGATTAGTGAGGTTGAACATTACTTCATGTGTTTGTTGGCTGCTCAGATGTCTTCCTTTGTGAAGTGTCTGTTCACTTATTTTGCCCATTTTACAATGGGGTTGTTTGTGTTTTTCTTTTCAGCACGTTTGAGTTCCTTGTAGACCCAAGATGTTAAGCCTTGTCAGAC
>NW_006946317.1:0-3567 GCF_000164805.1 Carlito syrichta | reverse complement strand
GGACAATAAAATATCAGAGAAGTGGTTGGGTCTTCTATGACATCATACTTTCTGTAAAGACAAATTATTATCATTATTTTCTATTCAAATAGACTTAGTCATACACAAATGTAAGTGAAAATATCATTATAAAACAAAATATAAAGATCTTCGAGATTATCTAGTTTTAAATGAATTTACAATTCTTCCCATTTATAATCAAAAGTAGTTTCTAAAATAACTAACTCAACTTGTAAGTGTTTGGGAGAAAAATGGGGCAATGTCATTATTTTGCATGTTCTTGATCAGATTTCACCTTTACTATGCTTCTGGCTGCATTGCTGTGTACATACCCTGAGTGCCAGGAAAAAAAGCACATGGAAATAGTTCTAAATATCTATAAATAGTAGCATGATAAACAGATCAAATCGACTCTTGGTTTAAAACATTTAGCAATTTCTCAGTGGCATATCAGTATGTGTGGGAGTATAGAAACAAAACGTGGGTTTGAACATGTAGGGTGGACCCTGTAAAGCTTGTGTAAAGATTCTTTTGAGCCAGGCTCGGTGGCTCAGCCTGTAATCCCAGCACTTTGGGAGGCTGAGGTGAGTGGATTGCCTGAGCCCAGGGTTTGAGACCCGCCTGGGCAACTTGATGAGACCTCATCTCTACAATAAAATAAAAAATTAGCTGGGCATGGTAGTGCACACCTGTAGTTCCAGCTACTTGGAAGGCTGAGGCAGAAGGATCACGGAACTCAGCAGGTCGAGGCTGCGGTGGCCGGGAGTAGCCACTGCACTCCAGTCTGGGTGACAGAGTGAGACTCCAACTCAAAAAAAAAAAAAAAGATTCTTTTGGGAAAATTCAAGAACAAAAAGTGACCTAATGCTTCATAATTGTCAGGCTACCAAAGAAAACATTTAGGAGTGGTGCTGGGAAAGGGTAAAGGATTTGAGTGACAGGCAGAGGTAACAATAAGGACTTGGCAAGGATATGGGTGGAGATTAGCCCAGAGGTCACCGAGGGGGAATTTTACAGTTGTCTGAGGAGTAGAGAATTAAAAGGGAGAGGAAACATGTCCAGAGAACCTTGGTCATTGTCATTCTGAATCACATTGACTAGGTAAGAAACCTCTGGTAGTCGCAGCAATGATGGCTCCAAAGCATGGGTTGAGTGTAGTAGCATGTAGTCGGCATTCTAGGCTCAGGTGCACTTTCAGTAAGTGGGATTTCATTATTGAGGGCATTGTTAATATGCACACTAGATAGATATACTAAAAATTAGTCTGATTACCTCAAATGAACTCATGTCCCACCTCTATTGAGTCTGAACTTCTCCTCTGTCAATGACTGGCTTATCTGGTTGTGTATCCCACCAATGACTCTTTTATTAGTGATCTCACTAAAAAAAAGTAACTGCCAAAAGAAGAGATGCAAAACATGGCTGAAGAAAATGTGTTAAAGAGAGATAACTCACACAAGGCATTCCAAACTCTCAGCAAACCTAATGTTCAGAAGAAAAAAATAGACTTTTTTTCCTTTCCTACAATGGACACCCCTAAATGAGCTGATTGTTCCCACCTACCAATTAAAGCTTAACACTACTGTAAATGGACAAGCTCTTTTTTGTTTCAGAGTCCATCGTCTGGCAAACCTGAATATGCAAATTAATTGAGTGAAAAGTTGAACTACGGGAATGGTAATAATATTTTCAAGATATCTGGGAACATAATTAGTAGCAACAAGAATAAACAATCACCTTTGTATGGCTCAGTAGAAAGGCATAAGCTTTTTTCTACAGATAATGACTCGAACAAGATTCAGGTCCAGAGTAAAAAAACCTTCTAACCTAGGCAGCTTCACTTACCCTATGAAAGTCATACACTTTTTCTACAAAAAGGCCATTGACAATGCTGAGATCATAATTCTTGTGTGATGTATTTATATCTGAGAGAACTCTTTTCAATTGCAACTGGAGTCCTGGCTGTTATTAAAAAGATGTATAAAAATTTATTCCTGGACTAAAAAGATATGCATAATCTTATTTACACATGAAATAATCAATATATATTGCCATAAAAGAATTAAAAATTCAGCCGGGCTCGGTGCCTCAGCCTGTAATCCCATGCCTTTGGGAGGCTGAGGTGAGTGGATTGCCTGAGCCTGCGGGTTTGAGACCTGCCTGGGCAGCGAGACCTTATCTCTACAATAAATCAAAAAATCAGCCAGATGTGGTAGTACATGCCTGTAATTCCAGCTACTCGGAAGGCTGAGGTGGAAGGATCGCCGGAGCCCAGCAAGTCGAGGCTGCAGTGGCCAGGAGTGGCCACTGCACTCCAGTCTGGGCAACAGAGTGAGACTCCAACTCAAAAAAAAAAAAAAAAAGGAATTAAAAATTCTAATAAAACAACAAACAAGGCCATATACACATATAATACAATGTCTTATCCTTTCCTATAATAGTGCCTGTTATCAAATGAAATAATTTACTAAATAATAATTAATCTTGGAATAAAAATGTTAATAGCACATCATGAATTTGCATAATATGTGTACTAAATAATTAATTATACCAGTATAAGTTGTCTGTGAATATCAAAGGAGAAAAACAGAACATTTAGTTTCATGCTATCTTGTTCAAATCTGGCCAATATGCAAATTATTTATTAGTAATTTAATAGGTTAGTGAATTATAAAAAAAGTGCTTAAAAGATTCACAATCTGAATATCTGAATGAAACATGTGTCTTTGCTTTAAAAGAATAAAGAATACATTGAAGATAGCCACGAGACAGTAATTTCTTTTCATTGGAGTCTCATTCCTTTTTCCTAAAATTACATTGTCTTTACCTGATGATGAGAAGAGTTTCCATATTGTGAGGCAGCATTAAAGTGAAGCATCTGTAAGCAAGACACAAGAAAGTGGTTATCAGAATCAGAGGCTACTAGAATTGTTTGCGAGGAGTTTTAAAATACTTTTTTTCCCCCATTAGACTTATTTAATTGTCATTCCAAGTTACTTATGTATTAGAGATGATTTTCCCCATGACTTCAAATAAACATCAATAGAGTGAAAAGATAAACATGTTCTGGTTTTAATTTTATTACATTTTCTTCCTTTCTGTTCTTTTTCAGGTTCACCAAGATATGGGAATTTGTGTTAATTTACATAAATGTAATAATGACATTACTTCCAACTAAATCATGGTTATCTGGTGGTCATTTTGCATACATATGTTAATGCCACATTGCAAACCCCTTCTAATTTAATACTGAATAAAAAGCATATTTAAGCAGCAGATCTCTAGTTTTCAATATAGTCAACAAAATGTACCCACAATCCTCACTACCACAATAACGTGACTCAGAATACCTATGGACTATTTGTGATGTATAAAATGATTAAGCCTCTTCTTAAAATGACCTGACAGACATAATTTTAACTTTTAGGTCAATGCAAATTAGACCATCAATTCAAGTGTTCCTTTAATATTTATTTAATGATTACTTGCCAGATATTTCCTTTTAAAAATAATTATGAGCCGGGCTTGGTGGCTCAACCTGTAATCCTGCACCTTTGGGAGGGTGAG
>NW_006946316.1:0-717 GCF_000164805.1 Carlito syrichta | reverse complement strand
GGTCAGAGAATAAGAAGTAATTGAGGAAAACAAACACATGAGTTAGTCAGTTAGCTGAGTAATCATCATGAGCAAATTTCCCATCCAAATAGCAAAGTAGCAAAATTAAAATAACACAAAGCAGAGTACTTCAGTTTTCTTATTTGGAGAAAGTCCCAGGCAAATAATATGGTGACATTGTTCCTATTTTCCATGGACCAGTGCAGGAAGAGATGAATAACAGCCACCGGAAAAGACATAGTGCATAAGTCAGTGTCTGAAATGTCAGGGAGAATATTGATGATGACACAAATAATATGAAACTATGTTTAATACATATGATTCCAGAATTTCAAAAATAAAAAACCTGATATTTAATAAACGTGTGTTTATTTTTTTCTGATTAGTCTTATGCTAATTTCTATAAGTCATTCTTTCAGGACATTATGACAGTAGTAAAAATGGATGCATTCAATCAGTTTTAAAATATTAAAAGATGATTAGTTGTCAAGTAATTCCCAGTACACAATTATGTCCTTACAAAGGACATAGCTCTGAATGCTTACAAGCTCAAATTTTGTTAAGGATGACAGTGTAAGTCATACATATATATATATATATTTTTTTTTACAAATGTACAGTTTAACAGTGGTCATCTCAAAATCATCTTAGAATGAGTTAGGAACTGAATTATAAATTAACATAAATAGATGGACAGATAGATAAATAGATAGATAA
>NW_006946315.1:0-701 GCF_000164805.1 Carlito syrichta | reverse complement strand
CAATTGTAGCAAGCCTCTGGGTCATGTGGTTCCCATCGACTAGGCAAACTGGGCAACCCAGGGGCCCAATGTCCATGCTGTTTGCATTTGGGACAGGGTGCTGTTGGTGGCAGAACTTGAGAGTCTTTGGTCCTATGCCCATTTTGAAGACATCAGAAACAACCTGGGAAAAGGGCTGTGTACCCCTTCTGTGATTGACCGTCTGGGTTGGAAGATTATCAGTGGGGTTCTCTCTGCCAAAGCAGAAGATAAAAGCTGAAACGCTTCCCACTTATGTTTGTTGTCATGTATTATTTCCTCCTCACGGCTGTTAAAGATTTTAAATGCCATATCCAATAGTTTTAATTGAGGGTTCTTTGGGCCTTTTTCAATTTTTGGACTTTGCAGCTAGTGTCTAGTGCTGACTGGAAGATAAAATACATAGCCAAAAGAGATTGTCCCTCCAGAGAGTTTACATTAATATTAACAAACTTCCGTACTGTTGAAAGTGGAGTTATAAGAGAGTATGCAGGAGTTGTATGGTATTTCATTAGAGAGGCGGCTACCGAAGCAGGGTCAGTATCCTCTGAGGAATCTCTGGGCAATGGTGTCTGGGGTGCCAATACAAAAAAATGCGACAGGAAGAACGAATATCTGCGTGTCAAACTAACTCATAAAAGCCCTGAATATATGGAATCTCAATGTATTTGTCATTTATTTTT
>NW_006946314.1:0-878 GCF_000164805.1 Carlito syrichta | reverse complement strand
CTTTCATCCTGGTTTGCTTTTAAGTGTCTGTTCCTTCGTGTTTTAGTGGAGCTGGTGTAAATTGTTGTGGTTTTTTTTTTTTTTTGGTGGAAGAGGTGGGTATATTTGAGGATGAGGGTGAGGGTTTCTTAAGTCCACATAACTGAGAATTTTGTTAAAGAAAGTGGCATTCAGATGGACAGAAGCTGAAGGAGGCAGTTATGTAGCATGACTCCTTGCATGAAACTCCCAATAATGTGACACTTTCTTGCTGTTATGACATTGCATCCAAGTGTTGTATTTAAATATTGTTTGATTGAATGCTATACTAATGCCCTTTAAAAACAGGGCGTAACCAGAATTTGACCCAAGGAATCCATTATTTCTGTACTAGTGGAATTTAATACCATTTAAAAAATAAAACTGAATTTAGATGAACTGAAGAAAACAGACACTTCTGCATTGCTTTCAAACTGTAACATAGAGGTGCCTTAATAAGAACTAAAACATGGAGGAGAGAGAGTAGTTTTATGAATAGGGTGGGGAGATTGATTTAAAATACAATACAGCACATTTTATTTCAAATTTGTATTTTATAAAAAGCAATTCGTCTCACCAGACACAATATTTCTGTTTTATTGAAGAATTGAAGGTTTTTGGACACACACACACACTTGACTTATGTCATTTCAGTATAATTCAGCCCTTATCTTAAAATTTTTAAAAAATTTGATCTTATTTTCTATTTGCAATACAGTTTTGAGCTGATTAGCTGTGTGTGTGAGAGTGACAGTCTCCACACCTGGGAATCTTTATATGGACAAGGTCATGATTTTAATTAGGAAGGAGGACTTGTCACCAAGAACGCAATTTGAAACCTATTTTTGCTTATGCCTCTC
>NW_006946313.1:0-336 GCF_000164805.1 Carlito syrichta | reverse complement strand
GGGTCAGTATCCTCTGAGGAATCTCTGGGCAATGGTGTCTGGGGTGCCAACACAAAAAATGCGACAGGAAGAACGAATATCTGGGTGCCAAACTAATTCATAAAAGCCCTGAATATATGGAATCTCAATGTATTTGTCATTTCTTTTTCAGTACAAATCATGCTGCAGAAGAGTGTTAGGAGCTAGGGAGACACCCTCTGGCCAGGAAACTCAATCCCCCAACTAATATTGTAGTCAAGCCATGTTGCAGTAAAATATTAAACTCTGAGTGAATATCCTCACTGAGTTCTAAAACTTTAAGTTGTTTTAAAAGGCATGCCACCAGGCTCGGTGGCT
>NW_006946312.1:0-715 GCF_000164805.1 Carlito syrichta | reverse complement strand
TTAAAAGGAGTGTGCCTGCTCTTTCTGTGTCTTACTTGTATGGTAGACAAGGTCTAGGAGTTTGAGGCCTTTTAAGGCAACTACATTGCCGATGTTTTCATAGACGGTACCTCTAGGCTGAGGTCATAATGTTGCCAGGTTTTTTCCAGGTGCCTGACGTTGTGACTTTAAATCACGTTGGCCAGTTGGGTGCTTCATTAGCCCTTTGGTTCTGCTGCCCTCTATACTGACACTGTCTATTATTTTAAGTCAAAGTAGCAGTCGGGGGGTCATAGTGGATCTTCATGTTTAAAGTTTTTACAGTTGATATTTGCTTTCTTACCCAAGAAACAATCCAATTTAATATGCAGGGTCCCACTGATAGAAGAATAATTATTATGGATCTGGCTAAGCCAGTAATAAGAATTGTTAGCCATGGGCTCCAGTTGAATAGGGATTGGAACCAGGATTCATTATTTTCTAAATCCCTTTTTCATTTTTGTATGCTATCTCGGACCTTTTGGAGAGTGCTTTTAATGACTCCTGATTTGTTAGCATAGAAGCAACAATTTTCTGAGAGTTGCACAGAGTAACCCTTGGGATAGGACCAGTAAATCTAGGCCTCTGTGATTTTGGAGGTCCACTTTGGCCAGAGGGTCTATCTGGTTGTAGAGTTGGTCTATAGCAGACTGAATTTGTTCAAAATCATTATTGATGTATTTTATATAAGTAGTTT
>NW_006946311.1:0-811 GCF_000164805.1 Carlito syrichta | reverse complement strand
TCCAAAGAGCTAGGATTACAGGCTGAGCTACCGAACCTGGCCTGGATTTCATTTTTTAAGAATTGAGTAACATTCTCCTTTCTTCCACTTCTGATTGTTCACTAAATGGACCTGATGGGCTCTTGCCCTTCCTTTTCATCTGGCATTAGATAGAATGCTCTGCTCTGACAATAATTACAATCATCCATTTTTAGGGCTAAAGAAGCTTCCATGACAGCAGTACACTAAAATCAAATCAAGATTAACAGGAGTTGATGCATAATTGAGAATTGAGAGCATGTTATCAGGGTACCTGCATGATCAATGTTTATATACCTAACCCTGAAAAGTACGCCACATCTTTAAAATAAAAATTTTTTAGATAATTTTTTTAAAAAGAGCATGTGATCATATGCATTCGGAATGGCGCTCAAGGACCATCTTGAATGACAAACTATCAGGATTCTTTAGAGCTAGATACAGTGAGTAAAGCAGCTCTCAGCTCAAAAATTATCCATCATCTAGACAATGCTATATCTACATCAGTGCATATTATTACAATAAACACATTTCCAGTATAGGTTTGCTGTTTTCAATTACTTTGCTAATACTTTAACAAAGATGTTAACATTAATTAGGAAAAAAACCCACAAAATGAATGGGTAGATTTTTGTCCTCAGCTATGGACTTGGAGAGACACTGGATTATAAACTAGAAGGTACACAACATAGGAAAAAATTTGGCATTTTAGATGTTTAGATCACTTGAAAACATCCTGAATTACATAATAACGGCCTCCTGGGATTGTTGCAAGGTAGAATAATAATAACAA
>NW_006946310.1:0-800 GCF_000164805.1 Carlito syrichta | reverse complement strand
CATATTATGTCAAATACTTGAGCCTCTCTAGCCGTACATTCCTCACTTTAAATATTTACCCTTCCTAACACATAGACATATAAGGATAAAAGTAAATATATTAGTAAAAATTGTTGGTTACTACTTATTTTCTCTTTATTTTTTTATTTTAAAGATCTGGGGTACATTTCAGGATGAGGTATAAATTATTAAATAATTGCATCCATGTCACAAATCTCTCTGCTCAATGTTCTTTCCTGCAAGATATCAGCTGCATAGCAATTTAATTCCCTCTGTTAATTCTCTAGAGAGGGCTCCTCAAGAGTATCAGGGCATTTGCCTTTGTTCTTCTCTCCCAATGCGACCCTGCTGAGGGGTGGTGGAGTTCTCCTATGTATCCAGCCGAGGGAAGGCTACAGGATGTTGGAAACCCAGAAGAAACATGGAGAAGTGTTTATAGGATGGAAAACCACACTGCAAGCATCACTTGTTGATTGCAAAACATCTGCTTTTCTCTTTCATGCATTAAATTGCTTCCTCTTCTTGGAAGATGTGCTATGAGGTGGATTTTTTTTTCTTGAGTTGAAGTCTCACTCTGTCGCCCAGACTGGAGTGCAGTGGCACACTCCTGGCCACTGCAGCCTTGACCTGCTGGGCTCCGGTGTTCCTTCCGCCTCAGCTTTCCAAGTAGCCGGAATTACAGGCTACCATGCCCAGCTAATTTTTGATTTACTGTAGAGATGAGGTCTCTCCAAGTGCCCGGGCAGGGCTCGAACCCACGAGCTCAGGAAATCCACTCACCTCGGTCTTCCAAAGAGCTA
>NW_006946309.1:0-680 GCF_000164805.1 Carlito syrichta | reverse complement strand
GGCTGAGTCAGCTCAGGGAGGGAGAGGGACCTGAAAACACAGGCAACCCATTAAGTCCTGGAGTAAGGACAAGAGGGAAGGACTTTCTGGAAAGTGGCAGAGAGATGGTGCCAGGGAGTTGGGGTAACAGGATCTGAGGACCGCCCTGACCATTGCCATGAAGGAATAAGGTGGAAACAAGGACTGGAGTCCAGGCCATAGTGCAGACACCACAGAGATCTGTGAGGCAGACCAGCCGCAGGTCTCTCTTATCGCCCCTCTTGCCCCACAGAAGAGAAGCCATTATGCAAATGTGCTCCTCCTCTTCTGCCCAATTCTCCTCTTTCTGGGTCCGAGTATAGCCCCCATGGTTGGGGGTCATTTCCGGGGTGGGGGTGGGCATGGTGGACCTGGGCTGGGTCTGGCTTGAGGCTCTCTAGGAGCCTAGATACCACCCAGTTGCTAACACCAGGTAACTCTGGGTCAGAGAGACCAGGGTCAGGGGTTTGTCGTTCCAGCTGAGAGCCCCACAGAGCCCTCAGTGGCAGGCCCACAGCACTCCCTGCTGCCTAGATCCCGGCCTTTTGTGTCTGGGACTAGATGCCAGGTGGTCCTGACAGTGGCTCCTGTCTCCACCCGAAGCTTGACTACTGCCCGCTCCCTGCCCAAGGAAGCCTCCTACCTCATCTCAGTCTTTACTT
>NW_006946308.1:0-774 GCF_000164805.1 Carlito syrichta | reverse complement strand
TTTGTAAAGTAGCAATATATGTATTTTTTTAAATAATAGTTTCCCTGCCTTTCTTTTTTTTTTTGCTGCAACAAAATAACCTTAAAATTTTTATTTCAATATGCTCATTCTAAATGTTATCTTAACAAGCAATTTAAAAATGCAGTATTTATGTTAACATTATATGCACCAGCACTCAAACAGCCTGACCAAACTATAAATATATAATTAAGCCTATCTGTGTCTTTGTATTCAAGTTATTTCAAGAAGAAAAAATACTAAGCCTTCTTTAAACAATTTGCCTATGATCTTAAAACTTATGGGACACGTACACTTTAACAATCCTTTAAAACACAGACTAATATGTCCTGAGTTATCAAAACAGAAACTACAACATGGACTATAAAAATGAAGCCATACAAATCACTACGCCCAAGAATAATGTGAGAAGTCTCAAGTGGGTATGATGATGATCTCATTTCGAGACACCAAAAATTTATTCTGTATTTACTGAGTTCTCCTTCCCTTTACTGTTGAACTGAGAGGCTCTTAATTTTCGGATACTAGACAAACTACACAGGATTATCAATTACTATCTACAGTACTACAATAAATATATAATAAATTTTAATGTGACATTGAATTGTTCTCCAGGCAGTTGCAGGTTGATTTTGTCAGGAATCAGTGTGCAGGACTCTTCAAACTAGTGGGAAAAATCCAAGTCTGGCTTGTTCTGGTTAGACAGGTTTGGCTTTCTATCCAATGAATCCAAACTTCCTAAATTTCTTTTAGAGG
>NW_006946307.1:0-767 GCF_000164805.1 Carlito syrichta | reverse complement strand
CAACAAACAAGTCAAGACTTTTACTTATGAACAAGAAAAGGTGGGGGTGGTAATTCTACATTTCTTAGTAAACGGTTTAGTATTTGGTATAAGAATACAGTTTAGTATTTAGTATGTAACAGTTTAGTATTGCTTGAATTTTAAAGTACAATAAAGTTATCATAAACAATAAAGGAAAGTTAAAATTGAAAAAAAGAAGATTGTCCTTGCATTCCCACTATGTTTTGACAACACAGTGACCAGCAGAACACAATGAGTTCTGTAATATTTTCATCATGACAGCAGATCTGTGCAATCTATAGGGTCCTGGCCTAGCACACTGGTTCCCAGGGAACTCTTGGCATGAAGCAAAATTCATCTGGCTCAGTTGTAAAATATCAAAAGGAATTAATATGTTTGACAACGTTCAGGTCACCAGACAATTTTTCTGAGGAAGTTGTAGCATTCCACTTCACCACTAATCTGGGTCACTCATAGGGCACAGAAATGCTATGAGATACACCACAGACAGAGTTGGCATCATCCTCTGACTGGATGTTGGAGATAGCGAAGTGGCCATCAGTCGAGACCGGAAACCTGAGAAATGATCAAGGCTTCCATCGCTCTTAACATATGTCAGGTATCAATGGGCCTTTTCTGGATGCTGTTGAGTTCATGCAATGCTGTCAGTTCTGTGCCCAGTGCTCAGAGTGCAGGTGAACTTGGCCGAGGCTCCCAAGGTGGCAGATGCAGAAGGTGGTTGAGTCAGCTCAGGGAGGGAGAGGGAC
>NW_006946306.1:0-4016 GCF_000164805.1 Carlito syrichta | reverse complement strand
GAACTCTGCCTTCACATGTCCCTGCCCAGACAAGCCTGTTCCCCAGAGGGCCGTACACCTGCATGACTCTGCTTGAGAAAAGTAAAACTCAAAGCACTGCATGCTCAGCAGCCCTGAGAAAAAGGACACAAGTGCCCAAGAGGCCTTGAGGAGATAAGATGCCAGAGTGAAGTCAGCCCACAGGCTTTCATTCACTGTGGGAGGTGAGAAGGGACAAGGACTCTAACCTGGAGAACAGGCCAGGCACGGAAAAGAGTTATCCCAAGCTGAATTATCGCCCTGCAATACTGGAAATCTCACTGGAAACAAACAAATCTAAATTTACATTTAGACTCTGCTACATTAGTTAAAGAGTCCCTCAGGAGAGGCATAAGCAAAAATATGTTTCAAATTGCGTTCTTGGTGACAAGTCCTCCTTCCTAATTAAAATCATGACCTTGTCCATATAAAGATTCCCAGGTGTGGAGACTGTCACTCTCACACACACAGCTAATCAGCTCAAAACTGTATTGCAAATAGAAAATAAGATCAAATTTTAAAAAAATTTTTAGATAAGGGCTGAATTATACTGAAATGACATAAGTCAAGTGTGTGTGTGTGTCCAAAAACCTTCAATTCTTCAATAAAACAGAAATATTGTGTCTGGTGAGACGAATTGCTTTTTATAAAATACAAATTTGTAATAAAATGTGCTGTATTGTATTTTAAATCAATCTCCCCACCCTATTCATAAAACTACTCTCTCTCCTCCATGTTTTAGTTCTTATTAAGGCACCTCTATGTTACAGTTTGAAAGCAATGCAGAAGTGTCTGTTTTCTTCAGTTCATCTAAATTCAGTTTCATTTTTTAAATGGTATTAATTCCACTAGTACAGAAATAATGGATTCCTTGGGCCAAATTCTGGTTACGCCATGTTTTAAAGGGCATTAGTATAGCATTCAATCAAACAATATTTAAATACAACACTTGGATGCAATGTCATAACAGCAAGAAAGTGTCACATTATTGGGAGTTTCATGCAAGGAGTCATGCTACATAACTGCCTCCTTCAGCTTCTGTCCATCTGAATGCCACTTTCTTTAACAAAATTCTCAGATATGTGGACTTCCCTATTTTCTCTTAGAAACCCTCACCCTCATCCTCAAATATACCCACCTCTTCCACCAAAAAAAAAAAAACAAACCACAACTATTTACACCAGCTCCACTAAAACACAAAGGAACAGACACTTAAAAGCAAACCAGGATGAAAGTATTGTGCACATAAATGACCCCAAATCCACAGACTCAATCAAACCTTGTCTTTTTCTTTCCCAATTCATTAGATGCATCAGCTGTCTCATTCTCAGGACAAACATCAGGGAATATGGCTTCTAGCCAGGTGTTTTTAATTTCAAAATTTACCAAAGATGTCCTTCAAGCCTAAGATTGAGTTCTTGGTTGATTTTCAGGGTAAGAATGTATGAAAGCTGAGAAACTGGGAAATATGATATTCAACAACAATGCAGTAGAGGTGGTTGCAACTTTCTTATTATGAATTTTTCAAAAATGTTGTTTTATATGCATATAATACATACAGTAAAAATTCATGTAGTTTTTAGCATTCTAAAATTATAGCCCAACTTCTTTATGTTATCACTTTTACTTCACACAAAATGCAACAGGATAATACAAGAAAGCACTTGTATATAAACTTATATTATAAACTAAATTTGGGGGAATAAAATATGACTTTGATGTATCTCATAAACAGCTGTCTTATGATGGAAGGTGCATGACACAAAACACGGGTATACACACACATGTATGTAAATGTACATGAATGCAAAAATCAGAGTTTTTAAAGCTTATTTTTTTCAAAATTGGTTTTTAAACAAAATTGGCTTGTAGGTAACTTACAGTTATTCCTAGCATTGGCAGTGCCTTCTTGATTACATCATTTGCTGTGTCTGAAGTTGTTACTCTAACAGTTATGGACTGTAAAAAAAAATAAGAAAATTTGAAAATAATTAACAATTATAATGCATACGCTTACACAATTAATGTCAAATTGTTATCATAACCTAAAGGCAAAGCTTGCCTCCAGGTCATGGCAAAGTAAACCAGAGGGAGAACATGAAGCCTTAATTCATTTTCATTCCTTGATCTTACAAGATGCCCGTAAAAAGAATTTCAGTAAAACAGATATTTCTCTTTAAAACAAAGGGTTTGTGACACTCAGAATTTAACTATTGAGGCAAGAAGAGGAAAAGTGGGAATTTAGAGATGGCACAGGGCTGCTCCCATACTCAGCATCATGAGGCTAACTGCTGGGGGGAACATAGCATCAATAAGGGTACCCAATCTCTAACCAGGTGAAGTGGGGACCAAGGGGAGGCCCAAACTTTACTCCGAGAACACAATGGTAGGGCTCAGAGCAAACACACTCAAGGATGTTAGGGGCATCTCACGCTCAAGTGCCCAGGAGGTGCAAATACTGGGCTTTCACTTGGGAGTTTAAATAGAAGTAAGGATTCTTCTATTTTAAACAAATCTATGAAGGTTCATCCACATGATTTTAAAAGTCTACCATAATGTCTTTTGTAAAGTAGCAATATATGTATTTTTTTAAATAATAGTTTCCCTGCCTTTCTTTTTTTTTTGCTGCAACAAAATAACCTTAAAATTTTTATTTCAATATGCTCATTCTAAATGTTATCTTAACAAACAATTTAAAATGCAGTATTTATGTTAACATTATATGCACCAGCACTCAAACAGCCTGACCAAACTATAAATATATAATTAAGCCTATCTGTGTCTTTGTATTCAAGTTATTTCAAGAAGAAAAAATACTAAGCCTTCTTTAAACAATTTGCCTATGATCTTAAAACTTATGGGACATGTACACTTTAACAATCCTTTAAAACACAGACTATTATGTCCTGAGTTATCAAAACAGAAAACTACAACATGGACTATAAAAATGAAGCCATACAAATCACTACACCCAAGAATAATGTGAGAAGTCTCAAGTGGGTATGATGATGATCTCATTTCGAGACACCAAAAATTTATTCTGTATTTACTGAGTTCTCCTTCCCTTTACTGTTCAACTGAGAGGCTCTTAATTTTCGGATACTAGACAAATTACACAGGATTATCAATTACTATCTACAGTACTACAATAAATATATAATAAACTTTAATGTGACATTGAATTGTTCTCCAGGCAGTTGCAGGTTGATTTTGTCAGGAATCAGTGTGCAGGACTCTTCAAACTAGAGGGAAAAACCCAAGTCTGGCTTGTTCTGGTTAGACAGGTTTGGCTTTCTATCCAATGAATCCAAACTTCTTAAATTTCTTTTAGAGGAAATCTTCACATCCACGTGGCAAAACATTTTCCTCTTCTTCTGGCCACACAGGAAAACTTCCTTCTGAGCAAGTTTCCTTAGAAATGCCATCAGTGCAGTTAGGTACACATGTATGACCGGAGGGGTAGCCGCCACCATTTTCGCCACGCCCGCCTCGGGCTCTGAATCCCACCTCCCCTCCAGCCTCCGCTTTGCTAAGACCAGAGGCGCGAGGCCAGGGGTGCGGCAGGCCAGCCTGGCCCTCAAGGAGAGCTCCGTGGGGGGGAGCGAGCTGCGGCAGAACCGCAGGGGTCATCCCCACACCCCGGGCTTACCCGAGGGCACGAAGGCGCAGGTCAGGCGGTGGCAGCGGCACCTCAAAGGACCATGTGGGTGAACCCCCTGCCTTTCTTTATGTGGTTTGTAGGACAATGGGTTTTCATTGTATACAGAGCATATTAAGTTCAAAATATTAATTGTAAGGATATGTGTTATTTCTTCTGGATGCTGTTCTCCTTGTAGACAAAACTGAAAAACTTCAGTAGATAGAGCTCTCTGCAAACAAGTAACTTTAACACCTGAAGTTTCTATCAAATATGTTTTTTTTTTCTTTTTGAGATGAGTCTCACTCTGTCACCCAGACTGGAGTGCAGTGGCCGCTCCCAGCCACCGCAGCCTGACCTG
>NW_006946305.1:0-2434 GCF_000164805.1 Carlito syrichta | reverse complement strand
AATGGTATTAAATTCCACTAGTACAGAAATAATGGATTCCTTGGGCCAAATTCTGGTTACGCCCTGTTTTTAAAGGGCATTAGTATAGCATTCAATCAAACAATATTTCAATAGAACGCTTGGATGCAATGTCATAACAGCAAGAAAGTGTCACATTATTGGGGGTTTCATGCAAGGAGTCATGCTACATAACTGCCTCCTTCAGCTTCTGTCCATCTGAATGCCACTTTCTTTAACAAAATTCTCAGTTATGTGGACTTCCCTATTTTCTCTTAAGAAACCCTCACCATCATTCTCAAATATACCCACCTCTTCCACCAAAAAAAAAAAAAAACCACAACAATTTACACCAGCTCCACTAAAACACAAAGGAACAGACACTTAAATGCAAACCAGGATGAAAGTATTGTGCACATAAATGACCCCAAATCCACAGACTCAATCAAACTTTGTCTTTTTCTTTCCCAATTCATTAGATGCCTCAGCTGTCTCATTCTCAGGACAAACATCAGGGAATATGGCTTCTAGCCAGGTGTTTTTAATTTCAAAATTTACAAAAGATGTCCTTCAAGCCTAAGATTGAGTTCTTGGTTGATTTTCAGGGTAAGAAGGTATGAAAGCTGAGAAACTGGGAAATATGATATTCAACAACAATGCAGTAGAGGTGGTTGCAACTTTCTTATTATGAATTTTTCAAAAATGTTGTTTTATATGCATATAATACATACAGTAAAAATTCATGTAGTTGTTAGCATTCTAAAATTATAGCCCAACTTCTTTATGCTATCACTTTTACTTCACACAAAATGCAACAGGATAATACAAGAAAGCACTTGTATATAAACTTATATTATAAACTAAATTTGGGGGAATAAAATATGACTTTGATGTATCTCATAAACAGCTGTCTTATGATGGAAGGTGCATGACACAAAACACGGGTATACACACACATGTATGTAAATGTACATGAATGCAAAAATCAGAGTTTTTAAAGCTTATTTTTTTCAAAATTGGTTTTTAAACAAAATTGGCTTGTAGGTAACTTACAGTTATTCCTAGCATTGGCAGTGCCTTCTTGATTACATCATTTGCTGTGTCTGAAGTTGTTACTCTAACAGTTATGGACTGTAAAAAAAAATAAGAAAATTTGAAAATAATTAACAATTATAATGCATACGCTTACACAATTAATGTCAAATTGTGATCATAACCTAAAGGCAAAGCTTGCCTCCAGGTCATGGCAAAGTAAACCAGAGGGAGAACATGAAGCCTTAATTCATTTTCATTCCTTGATCTTACAAGATGCCCGTAAAAAGAATTTCAGTAAAACAGATATTTCTCTTTAAAACAAAGGGTTTGTGACACTCAGAATTTAACTATTGAGGCAAGAAGAGGAAAAGTGGGAATTTAGAGATGGCACAGGGCTGCTCCCATACTCAGCATCATGAGGCTAACTGCTGGGGGGAACATAGCATCAATAAGGGTACCCAATCTCTAACCAGGTGAAGTGGGGACCAAGGGGAGGCCCAAACTTTACTCCGAGAACACAATGGTAGGGCTCAGAGCAAACACACTCAAGGATGTTAGGGGCATCTCACGCTCAAGTGCCCAGGAGGTGCAAATACTGGGCTTTCACTTGGGAGTTTAAATGGGAGTAAGGATTCTTCTATTTTAAACAAATCTATGAAGGTTCATCCATATGATTTTAAAAGTCTACCATAATGTCTTTTGTAAAGTAGCAATATATGTATTTTTTTAAATAATAGTTTCCCTGCCTTTCTTTTTTTTTTGCTGCAACAAAATAACCTTAAAATTTTTATTTCAATATGCTCATTCTAAATGTTATCTTAACAAACAATTTAAAATGCAGTATTTATGTTAACATTATATGCACCAGCACTCAAACAGCCTGACCAAACTATAAATATATAATTAAGCCTATCTGTGTCTTTGTATTCAAGTTATTTCAAGAAGAAAAAATACTAAGCCTTCTTTAAACAATTTGCCTATGATCTTAAAACTTATGGGACATGTACACTTTAACAATCCTTTAAAACACAGACTATTATGTCCTGAGTTATCAAAACAGAAAACTACAACATGGACTATAAAAATGAAGCCATACAAATCACTACGCCCAAGAATAATGTGAGAAGTCTCAAGTGGGTATGATGATGATCTCATTTCGAGACACCAAAAATTTATTCTGTATTTACTGAGTTCTCCTTCCCTTTACTGTTCAACTGAGAGGCTCTTAATTTTCGGATACTAGACAAACTACACAGGATTATCAATTACTATCTACAGTACTACAATAAATATATAATAAATTTTAATGTGACATTGAATTGTTCTCCAGGCAGTTGCAGGTTGATTTTGTCAGGAATCAGTGTGCAGGACTCTTCAAACTAGAGGGAAAAATCCAAGTCTG
>NW_006946304.1:0-905 GCF_000164805.1 Carlito syrichta | reverse complement strand
GATTGGATGAAAAAAATGTGGTACATATACATGATGGAACATTATGCAGTCATAAAGAAGGACAAAATTATGAACTTTGAAGCAACTGCATGGATTAGATGCTACAATACTGAGTGATCTATCACAAAAACAAAAAACTGATTACCAGATGTTCGCACTCTTAAGTGGACCTTGAACAACTATCATAGTATTATAAGTTGCAAACTGTCAGGGGAGGAAGAGCACACTTCCTCAGTAATGGTACCTGCATAATGATCATTTGTATGCCTAACCTTGAATTATTCCCCACATCTTTAAAATTTTAAAAAGATTGCTAGGGAGGGAGTTTTTAAAACAATTACATTTCTTCTGGAGAAACTTTCCTTAATCAGGTAGGAAAACTTCAGAGAAAACCCCTACTTTTGCTTCAGAAAAGGGATGGCAGGGTGGGAAGCTCGGGCAGAGCCTTGGTTCTGAGACTTATTTCTGAGGTTTGCTATTTCCTTTTATTCAGAGCATTCAGAATATCAAAACACCATACTTTGAGGGTCTCATTCTCTGCACTCCAACATTGACAAAGTTAGGATAATTTTTTAAATTGTGCAAGTTGCAGAACAATTAAATGTTGGCAATCAATAGGTTTCTTTCCTAAAATTTTTGTTTATACTGTATGTTTATCTTTTCTTGTGACTTTCCATTTTTTCAAAAAAATTAGATGTTTCTAATAAAAAAGAAAAACATTGAAGTAATTAGAAATGGAAAAAGAAACCAAAACTGCAGAAAACAATATTCTGAAAATGACATGACGAATTGCAGAACTTCCCTATGATGCCCTAAATTTTACCAATGCATGAAAAATGTTAGAGAATATGCATGTTTATTAAGACATTTTTTTATAACATTAAAAAAATAAAATCCTGAGCCTC
>NW_006946303.1:0-799 GCF_000164805.1 Carlito syrichta | reverse complement strand
TTTTCTGTCTCTTTTCTTCTCTGGTGGTTATCTTTTCCTGTTTTTGTAATCATTCTGGGAATATATTTAGAGGAACTCAAATCACTCTATGAAGAAGATACTCCCACAGCATGTTTATTGCAGCATTATTCACAATAGCAAACACATGGAACCAACTGTGGTGCCCACTGAAAGAGGATTGGATGAAAAAAATGTGGTACATATACATGATGGAACATTATGCAGTCATAAAGAAGGACAAAATTATGAACTTTGAAGCAACCTGCATGGATTTAGATGCTACAATACTGAGTGATCTATCACAAAAACAAAAAACTGATTACCAGATGTTCTCACTCTTAAGTGAACCTTGAACAACTATCATAGTATTATAAGTTGGAAACTGCCAGGGGAGGGAGAGCACACTTCATCAGTAATGGTACCTGCATAATGATCATTTGTATGCCTAACCTTGAATTATTCCCCACATTTTTAAAATTTTAAAAAGATTGCTAGGGAGGGAGTTTTTAAAACAATTACATTTCTTCTGGAGAAACTTTCCTTAATCAGGTAGGAAAACTTCAGAGAAAACCCCTACTTTTGCTTCAGAGAAGGGATGACGGGATGGGAAGCTTGGGCAGAGCCTTGGTTCTGAGACTTATTTCTGAGGTTTGCTATTTCCTTTTATTCAGAGCATTCAGAATATCAAAACACCATACTTTGAGGGTCTCATTCTCTGCACTCCAACATTGACAAAGTTAGGATAATTTTTTAAATTGTGCAAGTTGTAGAACAATTAAATGTTGGCAATCAATAGGTT
>NW_006946302.1:0-846 GCF_000164805.1 Carlito syrichta | reverse complement strand
TTTTCTTATTTTTTTTACAGTCCATAACTGTAGAGTACAACTTCAGACACAGCAAATGATGTAATCAAGAAGGCACTGCCAATGCTAGGAATAACTGTAAGTTACCTACAAGCCAATTTTGTTTAAAAACCAATTTTGAAAAAAAAAATCTTTAAAAACTCTGATTTTTGCATTCATGTACATTTACATACGTGTGTGTATACCCGTGTTTTGTGTCATGCACCTTCCATCATAAGACAGCTGTTTATGAGATACATCAAAGTCATATTTTATTCCCCCAAATTTAGTTTATAATATAAGTTTATATACAAGTGCTTTCTTGTATTATCCTGTTGCATTTTGTGTGAAGTAAAAGTGATAGCATAAAGAAGTTGGGCTATAATTTTAAAATGCTAACAACTACATGAATTTTTACTGTATGTATTATATGCATATAAAACAACATTTTTGAAAAATTCATAATAAGAAAGTTGCAACCACCTCTACTGCATTGTTGTTGAATATCATATTTCCCAGTTTCTCAGCTTTCATACCTTCTTACCCTGAAAATCAACCAAGAACTCAATCTTAGGCTTGAAGGACATCTTTTGTAAATTTTGAAATTAAAAACACCTGGCTAGAAGCCATATTCCCTGATGTTTGTCCTGAGAATGAGACAGCTGATGCATCTAATGAATTGGGAAAGAAAAAGACAAGGTTTGATTGAGTCTGTGGATTTGGGGTCATTTATGTGCAGAATACTTTCATCCTGGTTTGCTTTTAAGTGTCTGTTCCTTCGTGTTTTAGTGGAGCTGGTGTAAATTGTTGTGGTTTTTTTTTTTTTGGTGGAAGAGGTGGGTATATTTG
>NW_006946301.1:0-698 GCF_000164805.1 Carlito syrichta | reverse complement strand
CCTGCTGAGGGGTGGTGGTGCAGTATCCAGCCGAGGGAAGGCTACAGGATGTTGGAAACCCAGAAGAAACTTGGAGAAGTGTTTATAGGATGGAAAACCACACTGCAAGCATCACTTGTTGATTGCCAAAATATCTGCTTTGCTCTTTCATGCATTAAATTGCTTCCTCTTCTTGGAAGATGTGCTATGAGGTGGATTTTTTTTTCTTGAGTTGAAGTCTCACTCTGTCGCCCAGACTGGAGTGCAGTGGCACGCTCCTGGCCACTGCAGCCTTGACCTGCTGGGCTCCAGTGTTCCTTCCGCCTCAGCTTTCCAAGTAGCCGGAATTACAGGCTACCATGCCCAGCTAATTTTTGATTTACTGTAGAGATGAGGTCTCTCCAAGTGCCCGCGCAGGTCTCGAACCCACGAGCTCAGGAAATCCACTCATCTCAGCCTTCCAAAGAGCTAGGATTACAGGCTGAGCTACCGAACTTGGCCTGGATTTCATTTTTTAAGAATTGAGTAACATTCTCCTTTCTTCCACTTCTGATTGTTCACTAAATGGACCTGATGGGCTCTTGCCCTTCCTTTTCATCTGGCATTAGATAGAATGCTCTGCTCTGACAAGAATTACAATCATCCATTTTTAGGGTTAAAGAAGCTTCCATGACAGTAATACACTAAAACCAAATCAAGATTATCAGGAGTTGATGCAT
>NW_006946299.1:0-798 GCF_000164805.1 Carlito syrichta | reverse complement strand
TATGAACAAGAAAAGGTTGGGGGTGGTAATTCTACATTTCTTAGTAAACGGTTTAGTATTTGGTATAAGAATACAGTTTAGTATTTAGTATGTAACTGTTTAGTATTGCTTGAATTTTAAAGTACAATAAAGTTATCATAAACAATAAAGGAAAGTTAAAATTGAAAAAAACAAGATTGTCCTTGCATCCCACTATGTTTTGACAACACAGTGACCAGCAGAACACAATGAGTTCTGTAATATTTTCATCATGACAGCAGATCTGTGCAATCTATAGGTTCCTGGCCGAGCACACTGGTTCCCAGGGAACTCTTGGCATGAAGCAAAATTCATCTGGCTCAGTTGTAAAATATCAAAAGGAATTAATATGTTTGACAACGTTCAGGTCACCAGACAATTTTTCTGAGGAAGTTGTAGCATTCCACTTCACCACTAATCTGGGTCACTCATAGGGCACAGAAATGCTATGAGATACACCACAGACAGAGTTGGCATCATCCTCTGACTGGATGTTGGAGATAGCGAAGTGGCCATCAGTCGAGACCGGAAACCTGAGAAACGATCAAGGCTTCCATCACTCTTAACATATGTCAGGTATCAATGGGCCTTTTCTGGATGCTGTTGAGTTCATGCAATGCTGTCAGTTCTGTGCCCAGTGCTCAGAGTGCAGGTGAACTTGGCCGAGGCTCCCAAGGTGGCAGATGCAGAAGGTGGTTGAGTCAGCTCAGGGAGGGAGAGGGACCCTGAAAACACAGGCAACCATTAAGTCCTGGAGTAAGGACAAGAGGGAAGGACTTT
>NW_006946298.1:0-723 GCF_000164805.1 Carlito syrichta | reverse complement strand
TCCCTCAGGAGAGGCATAAGCAAAAATATGTTTCAAATTGCGTTCTTGGTGACAAGTCCTCCTTCTTAATTAAAATCATGACCTTGTCCATATAAAGATTCCCAGGTGTGGAGACTGTCACTCTCACACACAGAGCTAATCAGCTCAAAACTGTATTGCAAACAGAAAATAAGATCAAATTTTTAAAAAATTTTAAGATAAGGGCTGAATTATACTGAAATGACATAAGTCAAGTGTGTGTGTGTGTCCAAAAACCTTCAATTCTTCAATAAAACAGAAATATTGTGTCTGGTGAGACGAATTGCTTTTTACAAAATACAAATTTGAAATAAAATGTGCTGTATTGTATTTTAAATCAATCTCCCCACCCTATTCATAAAACTACTCTCCTTCAAGTTTTAGTTCTTATTAAGGCACCTCTATGTTACAGTTTGAAAGCAACGCAGGAGTGTCTGCTTTCTTCAGTTCATATAAATTCAGTTTTATTTTTTAAATGGTATCAAATTCCACTAGTACAGAAATAATGGATTCCTTGGCCCAAATTCTGGTTACGCCATGTTTTTAAAGGGCATTAGTATAGCATTCAATCAAACAATATTTAAATACAACGCTTGGATGCAATGTCATAACAGCAAGAAAGTGTCACATTATTGGGAGTTTCATGCAAGGAGTCATGCAGCATAACTGCCTCCTTCAGCTTCTGTCCACCTGAATGCCACTTTC
>NW_006946297.1:0-780 GCF_000164805.1 Carlito syrichta | reverse complement strand
TGGATCTATGATAGAATGACTTCTATTTTCTCTAGCACAAAATAAATCATGAGTTATTTTGTTTGTTATTTACTTATTTGCCCCGAAGAGTCCTTGCTACTAGAAACTACACTGAACTCCATAAAAGATAAAATAACTAATAAAGTGAAAGTTTAACATTTCCTAGAGGTAAAGCAACTGTAGCAGCAATGTAGAGCTGTGGTGTATGATCGGACACTTCCAAACCTAAAGCTGCTTAACTCTACAGCCAGCTGTATATACTAGGAAACCAAGCTCTGAATAGAAAGCAGAGCCTGTGGTTGCTTCCTGGAATGACATGCAATTACAATTGAAGAGGATGCTAAAAGATAACTTATCAGTTTACTTGATCACACTGTTGCTGGTATTTGCTAAATATAAATGCCCTGGGCTCGAGGTTATCTGGGAATTTCTTTTTAATAGAAACAACTATGGAATATTAAGACACTGTGGAATATTAACAGTGGAAATCTCTGAGTCACTGGGATCATGTTGTTCTTTATTTTCCTTTTGCTAATCTTCATGTTCTGTAATAAGAATGCATATTTTTATAATAAGAATGTAACTTCAAATTATAAAAGTGAGTGGAAAGTTTAATTTAGAAATATTTCTCTTCAATTATGCCTGGTATATTTGGTATAGGAGCAGGAGAAGAACTTTGCTTCCATTCTTTCTGAGTTTTCAATGAGTTTCTGACAATTGACAGATTAATAGGAAAAAAAGGCATTCACACTTATTAATGTGCATAAATATGGGAGCCGC
>NW_006946296.1:0-750 GCF_000164805.1 Carlito syrichta | reverse complement strand
TGTTCATAAGTAAAAGTCTTGACTTGTTTGTTGCAGATAAATTATATGATTTCAACTTAGATGGCCAGAATCAGGAGGCTGATATTTATATTAACTGAGAAGTTAATTTGGAGTCCAGGTGCCCTGATTTTGGGGCTCTGGGATGATGGTGAACCAGTGCCAGGTAGTCTAGCAAGTTTGCAGGCCTTTGTCGATGACCATTATTTGTAGCCCCCCTTAGCAGGTCTTAGGCCTCCTTAAGTAGCCATTATTTTTGAGTCACATGTGCCCACTCCTCTTCAGGAGAGGGTGCATCTGCGGTTTAATGGCTCTTGTGTCCGCATGATGGACAGAATTCAGGAGGTTAAAAGGAGTGTGCATGCTCTTTCCGTGTCTTACTTGTATGGTAGACAAGGTCTAGGAGTTTGAGGCCTTTTAAGGCAACTACATTGCCTATGTTTTCATAGACGGTACCTCTAGGCTGAGGTCATCATGTTGCCAGGTTTTCTCCAGGTGCCTGAGGTTGTGACTTTAAATCACGTTGGCCAGTTGGGTGCTTCATTAGCCCTTTGGTTCTGCTGCCCTCTATACTGACACCGTCTATTATTTTAAGTCAAAGTAGCAGTCGGGGGGTCATAGTGGATCTTCATGTTTAAATTTTTTACAGTTGATATTTGCTTTCTTACCCAAGAAACAATCCAATTTAATATGCAAGGTCCCACTGATAGAAGGAGAGTAATTATTATGGATCTGGCTAAGCCAATAATAAGA
>NW_006946295.1:0-475 GCF_000164805.1 Carlito syrichta | reverse complement strand
GCCTGCTCCTCTGTAGGTGACCAAGAAATCTCATCCAAGTCTACTCAAACTGAGGCTGAGTCTCTGTGTACCATAAGCTCAGGTACAAGAAACCACATTCTCTAAGGGTGACCCACTGTGTGTCCTTAGATCCCTATTACAAGGTCAGTGAGATGAGTCTCTACCTGCTACCAATACAAACCCAGCACTGTTTATTTTTCTCCTTTCAAATGACTTAAAAGGAAGCTTTGCAGGGTTTTCTATTTTTCTGACACTGGTCAGCTCCTCTGTCTTTCGAAAGCACAAGAATAGCTGGAGTGTGTATGAATTTGAGAGAGAGAGAGAATGCGTGTGTGTGCGCACATGTGCGTGCTTCTGTTCGGAGCCTGACCCTTTTGTCACCTTCTGGTTTGATGTCTCAGTCAAATGGGCCATGATGGGCCCAGAGCACTGAGCAAATTATACAATAAGCTCTTCATTTTCTGAGACAGAATCT
>NW_006946294.1:2305-2811 GCF_000164805.1 Carlito syrichta | reverse complement strand
CTTTTGATGGGCAGCATGGTTGTTTCCGGTTCTTGCTATTGTGAACAACGCTGCGATAAACATACATGTGCAGGTATTTTTTTTATAGACTGATTTGAGTTCTTCCGGGTATATTCCCAGTAGGGGGATTGCGGGGTCATATGGGAGGTTGATATTTAGAGCTTTTAGGAATCGCCACACTGCTTTCCACAGAGGTTGCACTAGTTTACACTCCCACCAACAGTGTAGAAGTGTTCCCTTTTCGCCACACCGTCTCCAGCAGCTATTTTTTGAGTTTTTGATAATTGCCATTCTGACTGGAGTTAGGTGGTATCTCAGTGTGCTTTTGATTTGCATGTCCCTGATGATTAGTGAGGTTGAACATTTCTTCATGTGTTTGTTGGCTGCTCGGATGTCCTCTTTTGTGAAGTGTCTGTTAATATCTTTTACCCATTTGATAATTGGGTTTTTTTTTTTTTTCTTTTCAGCACGTTTTAGTTCCTTGCAGATCCAGGATGTTAAGCCTT
>NW_006946294.1:0-808 GCF_000164805.1 Carlito syrichta | reverse complement strand
TGGCCTATAGTGTTCTTTCTTTCTTGGATTTACCTGGTTTGGGTATCAATGTGATGTTGGCTTCGTGAAATGATTTGGGGAGAGTTCCATCTTTTTCAATCACCTTTAATACCTTCAGTAGGATTGGTATCAGCTCCTTCTTAAATGTCTTGTAGAATTCTGCTGGAAAGCCATCTGGACCAGGGCTTTTTTTGTAGGAAGTTTCCTTATTACGTAGTCGATTTCCTTGATTGTTATTTTTCTATTTAGGGTCTCAGTTTCTTCTTGGTCCAATCTAGGTAGGTTGTGTGATGTCAGAAAGTCCTCCATTTCTTTAAGGTTTTCAAGTTTGTTTCCATACAAGTGTACGTAGTAGTCTCTAATGATCTTTTGTATTTCTTCAGGGTCAGATGTGACTTCATCTTTTGTGTTTCTGATTGTGCTTATTTGATTTTTTTCTCGTTTTTTCTTGGTCAGTCTAGCTAGGGGACCATCGATCTTGTTTATTCTTTTGAAGAACCAGCTTTTTGTTTCATTGATTATTTGTATTATCTTTTTGTCTTCTGTGTCCTGGATTTGGGCTTTTATTTTGGTGATCTGGATTCTTCTGCTGAAATTAGGGTTTTTGTGGTCTTGCTTTTCCAACTTCTTTAGGTGGCTTTTTAGGTTGTTAATTTGTGTTCCTTCCATTTTCTTCATGTGTGTTTGTAGGGATATAAATTCCCCTCTTACTACAGCTTTCAAGACATCCTAGATATTTTGGTAAGATGTTTCTTCATTTTCATTTGTTTCCAGGTATCTTTTGGTCTCTGTTTTGATTCATCATGAC
>NW_006946293.1:0-789 GCF_000164805.1 Carlito syrichta | reverse complement strand
CATTTTCTTCAATTTGAGTAATATTAATGGGAGAATACAGTAAAAGCACTAGGAAATATGGCAAAGGAGGAGAATTCAAAAGCACCCACTAAAAATATTCAGTGCAGTTCTAGTCTAGACCCAGACCTGAAGCACACTTGGAAAGTAAGCTTGGTGGTGGGGCCAGGTGGGCCTGTGAGTTCAATTCAGGCTAGAGCTCCATGGATCCCTCAGTCCCAGGCTAGAACAGATTTCAGTTCAATGCTATAACTCTGGTCCTTGCTGGATCTTTCACTCCAGGTGTGCCTAAGTCATGCAGTCATTTGATCACTTTCTGCTTGGTCCCAGATACTGGGCAAAGTCCTGGGATGAAGAAGACATTAGTTTCCAGGCCTTCAGGAGTCATAATCTAATTAGACATACAGAGTGTAAATACATAATTATATGGCAACAGCATTCTGGGGATTTACAGAAAATGGAACATTTACCAAATTAGAGGAATGAAAAGATCTTCCTAAAGGTGAGTTTGGATTTGACTATGACCTTGGAGCTTTCTCTAGGCCTGATTTGGGGCGGGCAGTGGGTTGCTGTCTATATTGTCCTCCTCCCCACAGGCAAATAGCTCTGTGTCATGCATTTGTGTTTAGAAATGGAGACAAGTTGAGAGAAGGCACTTTAGAAAAGAAAGGGACCCAGCACTTTCCCGCTGCCCTTTATGCAGGTGCCTGGGCTTCAGGATGAACGGCCTTGTGTTTCTGAGGACAGCTGCTCCTGCATGGGCTCCCAGAGGGTAGAAGAACAGGTGGAGTT
>NW_006946292.1:0-723 GCF_000164805.1 Carlito syrichta | reverse complement strand
TCCATTTTCTTCATGTGTGTTTGGTAGGGATATAAAATTCCCCTCTTTCTACAGCTTTCAAGACATCCTAGATATTTTGGTAAAGATGTTTCTTCATTCTCAATTTGTTTCCAGGTATCTTTTTGGTCTCTGTTTTGATTTCATCATTGACACAGGGAGCTGCTTAGCATCATGCTGTTTAGTGTCCATGTCTTTGTGGGTTTTGGGTAGATTTTGTTGGTGTCAATGTTTATTTTTATTCCACTGTGGCCTGAGACGGTGCATGGTAGAATTTCAGTCCTTTAAGTTTGCTTATGCTTGATTTATGGCCAATTACGTGGTCGATCTTAGAATACGTTCCATGTGGTGATGAGTAGAATGTATATTCTGTGGTCTTTGGATGGAGTGTTCTGTAGGTATCAATTAAGTCCATTTGGTCCAAAGTCACATTGAGGTTCCGGATCTCCTTGCTGATTTTTTGTCCTGATGATCTGTCTAGGGTTGTGAGTGGGTATTAATGTCCCCAGTTATGATGGTGTTAGAGTCAGTATCTTTCTTTAGTTCTTCTAGAAGTTGCTTTATGAAAGTTGGTGCACCTATGTTGGGTGCATATATGTTTAGTATAGATATTTCTTGTTGATGGATTGAGCCTTTTATCAATACGTAGTGGCCTTCTGTATCTTTTTTGATTTTTCCCAGCTAAAGGGTATCTTTCTGAAAATAAGATCGCTACCCTCCTTTCTT
>NW_006946291.1:0-766 GCF_000164805.1 Carlito syrichta | reverse complement strand
GGCATTTCATCAATTCTTTTGAGGGCAATTCTGAGAGATTACCAGGGAGATTTTGTTTGCATAATAAGCAACCTTTGTTTACAGTGAAGTTTCACTCCACACCTTCCTGCCACCTCCCCCAGAGCCCAGAGGAACTTTGTCCCAGCCATTGTTCTCAGATTCACTCATTTCCACTGAAAACATTTACTACCCTTTGCAACTTCCCCCATCTTCCTTTCCTCTATGAAGAGGCTACATATGCGTAAACCATGTGGACTTTTTTTGTCTGATATTTTATGCGGCTCCCATATTTATGCACATTAATAAGTGTGAATGCCTTTTTCTCCTATTAATCTGTCAATTGTCAGAAACTCATTGAAAACTCAGAAAGAATGGAAGCAAAGTTCTTCTCCTGCTCCCATACCAAATATACCAGGCATAATTGAAGAGAAATATTTCTAAATTAAACTTTCCACTCACTTTTATAATTTGAAGAGTTACATGCTTATTATAAAAATATGCATTCTTATTACAGAACATGAAGATTAACAAAAAGAAAATAAAGAATAACATGATCCCAGTGACACAGAGATTTCCACTGTTAATATTCCACAGTGTCTTAATATTCCATAGTTGTTTCTATTAAAAAGAAATTCCCAGATAACCTGGAGCCCAGGGCATTTATATTTAGCAAATACCAGCAACAATGTGATCAAGTAAACTGATAAGTTATCTTTTAGCATCCTCTTCAATTGTAATTGCATGTCATTCCAGGAAGCAACCACAG
>NW_006946290.1:0-1052 GCF_000164805.1 Carlito syrichta | reverse complement strand
GGTTAGAGACAGGATTTTGCTATGAGGCCCAGGTGAGTCTCAAAACTCGTGGACTTAACCAATCCTTTCCTCTTTGACCTCCCAAAGTGCTGGGATGCCAATCAGGAAACACTAACTGTTTAATTATTTTACTTTATTTTACCCTATTTTATTTTCCTTTTACTACTTTATTTTTAATTATGTAGAGGCAGGGTTTTGCTATGAGGCCCTGGCTAATCGCAAGCTCCTGGCCTCAAGTGATGCTCCCACTTCAGCCTCCCAAAGTGCTGGGAAGACAGGCAGAAGTCACTGTCTAGTTAATTATTTTATTTATTTTATTTTATTTTACTTTACCATTTTATTTATTTATTTATTTATTTATTTATTTATTTATTTTGAGTTGGAGTCTCACTCTGTCGCCCAGACTGGAGTGCAGTGGCCGCTCCCGGCCACCGCAGCCTCGACCTGTTGGGCTGCGGCGATCCTTCCGCCTCAGTCTTCCGAGTAGCTGGAGCAACAGGTGAGTGCTACCATGCCCGGCTGATTTTTTGATTTATTGTAGAGATGAGGTCTCGCTGCCCAGGCGGGTCTTGAACCCGCAGGCTCAGGCAATCCACTCACCTCAGCCTCCTAAAAGGCACGGGATTATAGGCTGAGCCACTGAGCCAGGCTATTTTTTAATTTTTTAATGCAAGGTTTTACTATGAGGCCCAGGTTATTTTCAAAATGTTGGCCTCAAGCATTCTTCCCACCTCGGCCTCCCAAAGTGCTGGTGTGCCAGGCAGGAACCACTGAGTTTGGGTAATTATTTTATTTCTTTATTTTATTTTATTTTACTATTTTATTTTTTTTTGTTTTGTAGAGACAGGGTTTTTCTATGAGACCCAGGCTAGCCTCAAATTGTTGGACTCAAGTGATTCTCCCGGTTTGGCTTCCCAAAGACCTTGGATGATAGGCAGGAACCACTAAAACTGGCTAATTATTTTATTTTGTCTTACTTTACTATTTTATTTTTTTATTTTGTAGAGACACGGCTTTGCTATTGGGCCCAGGCTACTCTCAAACTCCAGATG
>NW_006946289.1:0-824 GCF_000164805.1 Carlito syrichta | reverse complement strand
CAGTTATTTAGCTTTAATAATAGAATATCAATAAGAAGAATGGTCTATCCCTTGACATAAAGCTATACACCTAGCTACTCTAATAACAAAGTGAGAAAGAAAAGTAGGCATTGAGTTCTATATTTTCTTAAAAATAGTTTTCGATTTAGCTGCACATTTTGTAATGCACATATTTGGTATAAGAGTTCATTGATGGTTCTCTAAGCATATGATATCGTCATAAGAAATACAGGGTGATGAAACAACCTAAATTTACTTAAATTTAGCCTTTCTTAGTCATGAAATCATCTGTTAGAGGTTTTTTTAATGCTTAAATTAGGGCATGAATTTTTTTTTTTTTGAGTTGGAGTCTCACTCTGTCACCCAGACTGGATGTAGTGGCCGCTCCCGGCCACTGCAGCCTCAACCTGCTGGGCTCCGGCGATCCGTCCACCTCAGCCATCCAAGTAGCCGGAATTACAGGTATGCGCTACCACCTTCAACTGATTTTTTGATTTATTGTAGAGATGAGTCTCGCTGCCCAGGCGGGTCTCAAACCTGCGGGCTCAGGCAATCCACTCACCTCAGCCTCCCAAAGGCGTGGGGTTACAGGCTGAGCCACCGAGCTCGGCTTAGGGCATGAATATTTTAAAAGTTTTGAAACTCCATGCAAAGAGATAGCAGACATAACAAGAAAAATACTTTAAGTGGAAATTCCATTCTTGCCAAATTATTTCCAATTTATAATATTACATTTTCTTCAATTTGAGTAATATTAATGGGAGAATACAGTAAAAGCACTAGGAAATATGGCAAAGGAGGAGAATTCAAAAGCACCCACTAAA
>NW_006946288.1:0-3054 GCF_000164805.1 Carlito syrichta | reverse complement strand
ATGTCAACAAAGTATTAAGAAACACTGTGATTTATAGGTTACCATGAAAGTGAGAAGAACCCAAACAAAAGAATAAGATCCTTGCACTACCCACTCAAATAAAAAAAAAAAAGAACCCACACACATACATACAAAATTAAAATACAGCCCAAGTAGTAACTTTACCAAACATACTCTAGGCAAGACCCCACACACACACACACACACCCCAAATAAAATTATCTCATAATTGAGTCTGTGTTTACCTTCTCTCTATTTACTTTGTAGCATGCCCTTGTTGTCTGTAGTGATTATATGGTAAGGATTTCAATGATTGAATAATTTATTTATTCATATACTATTTTAAATCATTAAAGTTATTTCTTTTAATTATTTGACAATTACTTGTTGTTGTTTAAATAAATGGTAGTCTGGATTTGATAAGAGATATAAATAATACAAGCATGGTAACAGTTTGTTATTGAGCCCCTAAGATTGACTGGTAACACTTTTGTGTACTTTATCCAGTGAACTCTCTCAACATAGCTGGAAATAAATGTACTCATCAGCAATACAATGGCCAGAGAAAAAGCATTACATGGTCCAAATCATGTAGAACAGGGAGTGATGGCTAGAATTCAAAATTTAATTCGTGTAAGTACTTTCCAGTATTTCAAGGAGAGTATAAGGCAGCCTCTTTGTATTTGAGGGATGTAGGATCATATAACTTAAGAACATATATTAAAATTTGCTTTGGCATAGATTAAAAATTGAGATATCTGCATCATTGAGACCTTTTTAAAGTAATAGTAGTATCAAATATTTATTGATTATACATTATGTACTAAGAATTATGTTCAGTAGATAAAATCTTAAACGTATTGTCAAGTGGGGTATATGTGTTGTAGATCTTGACTCCAGTACTTATTAGGTCTAGGGCCTCAGACTAATTATTTAATTTTGCTGTGATTCAGGTTCTTCTTTTGCAAATATACACTAATATTTGCTTATGAGAGTTATTGTAAGGATTTAGAAAGTTATGTAAGATGCTTAGAAGAATATTAGGCTCATGGGAATGCTCAAATTGTCAGGGAACATAAGAATTATTTGACGTGCTAGGGGTTTTTATAAACAACTTACTCAGAGCAAAGCCAGAATACAACCCAAGTAGTTTCACTTCATTATGTGTATAGATTGTACGACAATTTACTTTTGGCAAAGGTAGAGAGATCAATGGTTATGCAAAATCTTAACTATACATCAAGATTAGATTCATGACTTTACAGACCTGAAACAGAAAAAGTAAGCATAAGTTCCTAATATGAGAGAAGAACTAGGCTAGAAAATGAACCATGCTCACTCCTTACCTAGCCCATTGTTCTTGCAGAGGGGCTGTTGTGGCTGTAACTGCATTGCTGATGTTTCAGAACAAGAGGAGATTCAGTGCTTTTTACTCAAGTGCATGAGCCGTGACCCTCTTGCTCGTTACAAATGGGCTACATTTGTAGGACAGAGAAGCTGACTTAATATGTAGTTTCTGTTTATTACCTATATCTTTATGGATTTAGAGAGTTTGACTTAATGTATTATTCCATTTCTATCATCTACTTATCAAAGTTAGAAGAGATTAAATGGTTTGAGGCCAGTAACTTCGGAGGCTATATGATTTGCACATAAAGAATAAAATGATTATGCTAAAATTAAGATTTTTCACATTATATTTATTCTGTTACTTTTGTTCTACATGTTTTACTTATGAACTCTGCCTCTAGGCTCCAAAACTTCTGATTTTAACTTCTGGTTTGCTAAATACTAGTTTGATGGTTTGCATCTACTTTATCAGGAAAGCCTTAATTAATTTTTAAATTTCCAAAATAGTATTCTTACACTCTGATTCATATGGAGGGAAATCATTTCTCAAATGTTACAGTGTTGAAGAAAATGAAATGATGACTTAACACTTAAAATTGATGTTTGGGTAGCAAAATAGAAACCAGACATCTCAAACTCTAAAATTAAGAGGCTAGAAATATAGGTGGCAGTTTATATATAGTAAACCACAAGTGTATGAGGGAGTTGAAATGGAAATGGAGAATTGCTAAAAATGCGAAATAAAGCCTTAACTTTGGCCTTGAGAATGCAGCAACTGGAAACTCAGACAAGTATTTAGGAAGACTGCTTTTCTTCTGACTAGATGGTGTTAGTTAGTAGAAAAAGTAACTCTTATCAATAAATGAAGGCTGAATGATCGTTTGGCTTTCCTTGAATGTTCTAACAGCCTGAGTTTTTTTAGAAAAGGGACTATGGTTCATCTTGTGTATAAACCATAGTTTTTGTTTGTTCATTTTAGTTTTTTGAGGGAAAATAATTCAGTTAGATTTTTATCTCTGTGCATATAATTAAAACAATGGTTTTGGTTATTTCTGTTTATATGAACAAACAATTTAAGAATTATTCAGACTAGAACTTTAAATATCACTTTAAAATAAAGGTAGACTTTTAAATTCACAGATAAAGAAATTTCTTCACCTATGTATATGTTATATTCTTATAGTATGTCTATAATATGAATATATTATATCCTACAAGGTGGACCCAGAGACAACTGGAATTAACTTTTGGAGGGTGTGCCCTTTGTAGTACAGGCTCCTCCCACTAAGTGTTCTAGGAACCCAGCAGCATCAGTGTGCCAGCAAGCATTGTTGTGAGAAGCTGCGTTCAGCTTCAGTGACTCCTTTGGAGAGTCTCACAATGCATTTTTTCCTGTTTCGTGATAGGTTATTTACGGGAACAACCTGCCACCCTCACTGTGCTAAGCGCTCGGCAGTTTCTGACCAAACACATCACAACCCTCTGCCCCACTTTCCCCGTTCACCAGCTCTCACCTCCAGTGCCTTCTTTTTGCTTCCCTAGATGAAGAAGTCCTTAAAGGGAAATGTCTTGCTAATATGGAAGAAGGGAAACAAAATGGGCAGAAGCACCGAAAGACATCAAAGCAGATGAGTTCAAAAACCATTCTGAGCAGTGGAAAAAGCATCTTTATCGATAAGCTGCATCAGACGGGACAGTACTTTG
>NW_006946287.1:0-5889 GCF_000164805.1 Carlito syrichta | reverse complement strand
CTGTCTCTACCAAATAAATAAATAAAAAAGTGAAGTAAAATAAAATAAAATAATTAGCCAGACTTAGTGGTTCCATCTTGCCATTCCAGAATTTTGGGATGCAGAGGCAGGAGGAATGCTTGAGGCTAGGAGTTTGAGACTAGCCTGGACCTCATAGCAAAACCCTGTCTCTAGAAAACAAAAATAAATAAATAAATAAAATAGTAAATAAAAATAAAATAAAATAAAAGATAATTAGCAAGACTTAGTGTTTTCTGCCTGGCATCCCAGCACTTTGGGAGGCTGAGACAGGAGGATCGTTTGAGGTCAGGAGTTTGAGACTAGCCCGGGTCTCACAGCAAAACCCTGTCTCTAGAAAATAAAAAAAAGATAGTAAAATAAAATAAAATAGAATTGAATAAAATAAAATAATTAGCCAGACTTACTGGTACCTGCCTGGCATCCCAGCAATTTGGGAGGCTTGGAAGATCACTTGAGTCCAGGACTTTGACACTAGCCTGGGTCTCATAGCAAAACCCTGTCATGAGAAAATAAAAAATAATATAGTAAAGTAAAGTAAAATGAAATGAAATGAAATAAAATAAATATAATAATTAGCCAGACTTAGTGGTTTCTGTCTGGCTTCCCAGCACTTTGGAAGTCCAAGGAGGAAGGATCACTTGAGCCCAGGAGTTTCAGACTAGCCTGGGGCTCATAGAAAACCCTGTCTATACAAAATTTAAAAAAAAGTAAAGTAAAATAAAATAAGATAAATTAAAATAAAATAAAACACAATAATGACCCAGACTTAATGGTTCCTGCCTGTCATTCCAGGACTTTGGGAGACTGAGGGAGGGGATTGCTTGAGGCCAAGAGTTTGAGACTAGCCTGGGACTCATAAAAAAACCCTATCTATATAAAATTAAAATAATAAAATAGTAAAATAAAATAAAATAATTACCCAGACTTAATGTTTCCTGCCTGTCATTCCAGGACTTTGGGAGGCTGAGGTGGGAGGATTGCCTGAGGTCAGTAGTTTGAGACTAACCTGGGTCTCATAGCAAAACCCTGTCTCTACAAAATAAAAACACAAAATAGTAAAGTAAAATAAAATAAAATAAAAAACAATATAAAATAAAATAAATTAAAATAAAACCAGACTTAGTGTTTTTTGCCTGTCATCCCGGCACTTTGGAAGGTCGAGGTGGCAGGATTTCTTGAGCCCAAGAATTTGAGACAAGCCTGGGAATCATAGCAAAACCCTGTCTCCAAAAAATAAAGTAAAATAAAATAATTACCCAGACAGTGGTTTTTGCCTGTCATCCCAGCACTTTGGAAGACTGAGGTGAAAGGATTGCTTGAGCCCAAGAATTTGAGACAAGCTGGGGAGTCATAGCAAAACCTTGTCTCCAAAAAATAAAGTAAAATAAAATAAAATAATTAGCCAGACTTAGTGGTTACTGTCTGTCATCCCAGCATTTTGGGAAGCCCGAGGATGGAGGATCGCTTGAGGCCAGGAGTTTTAAACTAGCCTGGACTTCATAGAGAAACTCTGTCTATACAAAATAAAAAAAAAAATAATATAGTAAAATTTAATTAAATTTAATTAATTTAAATAAACTAAACTAAATTAAAATAATTAGTCAAACTTAGTGGTTCATGCCTGTCATCCCGGCATTTTTGGAGGCTGAGCCAGGAGTATCTCTTGAGTCAAGGAATTTGAGACTAGATTAGACTTCATAGAAAGAAACCTGCCTATTCAAAACAAAAAAAGAATTTATGGGTGAGGTGGTTCACAGCTGTCATCCCTGCAATTTGGCAGGCAGAGGCGAGAGGATTGCATGAGCCCAGGGATTCAAGACCAGACTGGGCAAGTAAGCAACACCGGTGCTCCGCAATAATACACCTAACCAGGCATGGTGGTGCATGAGTGTATTTCTACCTACTTTGTAGTCCAAAGCCTGTAGTTTCAGCTACTGGGAAGATTGAGGTAAAGGGATCACCTAAGCCAAGCAGACCAAGACTGTGGTGGTCATGACCATGTCACTGCTCTCAAGTCTGCAAAACAGAGTGAGACTGGCTAAAAAAAACCTAAAGAATCAGTATTCAATTTTTTGATATATATTCCAGCCAAATCTTCCATTCTTTCTTTCTGTTTTCTCTGAGTTGGTTTCTCACTCTGTTGCCCAGGCTGGAATGCAGTGGCACACTCATGGCCACTGCAGCCTGGACCTACTGGGCTCAGGTGATCCTTCTGTCTCCCTTTCCAAGTAGTTGGAACTACAGGTGTGTGCCACCATGCCTGGCTAATATTTTGATTTTTACTGTAGAGACGAAGTCTTACCAAATTACCCATACTTGTCTTCGACGCCTGGACTCAAGCATTCCTCTCCTGTTGGCCTCCCAAGGTTCTTTGATGACAGGCATTAGCCACCATGCCCAGACCTTTTTGTTAAATTTTAAAAATGCCTACTTTAGCTAGGTGAGGTTGCTTTCACCTCTCATGCCAGCACGTTGGCAGACAGAGGTGAGAGGATTGCCCGAGCCCAGGGCTTCTAGACCAGCCCGGGCAACTAGGCAAGACCTCTCTCTATAATAAATAAAACAACTAGCTGGGCAGGTTGGTGCATACCTGTATTTCCAACTACTTTGTAGGCTAAAGTTTGTAGTTCCAGCTGCTGGGAAGACTAAGGCAGAAGGATCTCCTGAGCTCAAAACCAAGGCTATGGTGGCTATGAGCATGCCATTGCACTCCAGCCTGGGCAACAGAGTGAGACTGAAAAAATAAATAAATAAAAGATTTTTGATAAACTTTTGATGTAAATTTCAGCCAATTTTTTCTTTCTTTCTGTTCTGAGTCAAGTTCTAACTCTGTTGCTCAAGCTGGAATGCAGTGGCAGGCTCAAAGCTGCCGCAGCCTTGACCTACTAGACTCAGGTGATCATTCTGAATACCCTCCAAGTAGATGGATCTACAGGCACTCGCCACCATGTCCATCTAATAGTTTGGTTTTTATTGTAGAGACGAGGACTCACCAAATTGTGCAAACTGCTCTTCAACACCTGGACTCTGGCAACCCTTTCCCCTTCGCCTCCCAAAGTGTTAGGATAACAGGTATAAGCCACTTCACCCAGCTCTTTTTAAAAATTTTTAAAATGTATTCTTTAACTGTATTAGGTGTCTCATGCCTGTCATCCCAGCATTTTGCAGGCAGAGGTGAGAGGACTGCCTGAGCCCAGGGCTTCGAGACTAGCCTGGGCAGCTAGGCAAGTCCTCTGCTCTATAACAAATAAAACAACTAGTCGGGCATGGTTGTACTTGCCTGTATTTCCAGCTACTTTGTAGGCTATAGTCTGTAGTTCCAGCTCCTGGGAAGACCAAGGCAGAAGGAACACCTGAGCCAAGCAGATCAAGACTGCTGTGGCCATGAGTATCAACACTCTCTAGCCTGGGCAACAGGGTGAAATTGGCAAAAAAGATAAATTAAATAAAGAATCAGGATTCAATTTATTGATGTAAATTCCAGCCATATCTTTCTTTCTTTTTTTTTCCTGAGTCCGTTCTCATTTGGTTGCGGAAGCTGGAATGCAGTAGCATGCTCAAGGTCATAGTATACTCGACCTACTGGGCTCAGAGGATCCTTCCATCTCCCCCTCCAAGTAGCTGGAACTACAGGCATGTGCCACTATGCCAGCTAATATTTTGATTTTTATTGTAGTGATGAGATCTCACTATATTACCCAAACAGGTCTCGAACACCTTGACACAGGCAATTCTCTCACTTTGGCCTCCCAAAGTGCTGGAATGACAGGTGTCAGCCACCACGCCTGTCCTTATTTTGTTTTTGTAATGTCTGCTTTACCAGTGACTCATGCCTGTCATCCCAGCACTTTGGCAGGCAGAGGCGAGATGATTGCCTGAGCTCAGGGCTTCGAGACCAGCCTGGGCAACTAGGCAAGTCCTCTGCTCTACAACAAATAAAACAACTAGCTGGGCATGGTGGTGCTTGCCTGTATTTCCAGTTACTTTGTAAGCTATAGCCTGTAGTTGCAGCTACTGGGAAGACTGAGGCAGTAGGATCACCTGAGCCAAGCAGACTGAGCTGATGTGGCCATGAGTATGCCACTGCACTCCAGCCTGGGCAACAGAGTGAGACTCGCAAATAAATGAATAAATAAAAGAATTAGGATTCAATTTTGCAATGTAAATTCCAGTCAAATCTTACATTTTTCTTTTTTCTGAGTTGGGTTCTCAGTCTGCTGCTCTGACTGGAATGTAGTGGCACAGTCAATGTCACCATAGCTTTGACTTACTTAGTTCAGGTGATCCTTCCACCTCACCCTCCAAGTAGCTGGAACTCCAGGCGTGCACCACCATGCCTGGCTAATATTTTGATTTTTATTGTAGAGACGAGGTCTCATCAAATTGTCCAAACTGGTCTCGATCAACTGGACTCAAGCAATCTTGTTAACTTGGCCTCCCAAAGTGATTCCAGGACAGGGGTCATCCACCATGCCTGGCACTTTTTAAAAAAATGTCTGCTTTAAGTAAGTGAGGTGACTCACGCCTGTCATCTCAGCAATTTGGCAGGCAGAGGCAAGAGTGTTACCCCAGTCCACGGGTTTGGGAACAGTCTGGGCAAATTGATGATACCACAGCAATACAATGAATAAAAAACTAAGTGGGCATAGTGGTGCATTCCTGTATTTCCACTACTTTGTCGGCTAAGCCTGTAGTTCTAGCTACTGGGAAGACTGAGGCAGAAGGACCGCCACAGTGAAGCAGACCGAGGCTGCGGTCACATGAGCATGCTCTCAAGCCTGGGCAACAGAGTTAGGTTGGCTAAAAAAAAAAGGAAAAAAATGAAGGAATTAGTATTCAATTTTTTGATGTGAAGTCCAGTCAAATCTTTCTTTCTGTTTCTGAGTTGAGTTCTCACTCTATTGCTCAGGCTGGAATGCAATGGCAAGCTCAAGGCCACCACAGCCTCAACTACTCAGGTGAGGCAAACTTTCCACCACACCCTGAAATTAGCTGAATCTACAGGCATGTGCCAACATACCCTACTAATATTTTGATTTTTATTGTAGAGACGAGGTATAACCAAATTGCCCAAACAGGTCTCAAACACCTGTTTTCAGGTAATCTTCTCCTCTTGGCCTCCTAAAGTACTGTGATGATTGGCATAAGCCACCATGCCCAGCCCTTTTTTTATTTTTAAAATGTCTGCTTTAACTAGGTGAGGTGGTTAATGGCTGTCATTCCTGTGATTTGGCAGGCAAAGGTGACAGGATTGCTTGAGATCAGGGCTTCAGGACCACTCTTGGAAACTAGGAAGACCTTTGCTCTACAATAAATAAAACAAATAGTCAGGCAGGGTGGTGCATCCTGTATTTCCACCTATTTTGTAGGCCAAAGCCTGTAGTTTCAGCTATTGGAAAGACTGAGGCAGAAGGATCACCTGAGCCAAGCAGACTGAGGCTGCAGTGGCCATGAGCATGCTGCTGCTCTCAAGTCTGCAAAACAGAGTGAGACTGGCTAACGAAATATATTAAAGAATTGGGATTCAGTTTTGTGATATATATTGCAGCCAAATCTTTCATTCATTCTTTCTTTTTCTTCTGAGTCGATTTATCACTCTGTTGCCCAGGCTGGAATGCAGTGGCACCCTCCTGGCCACTGAAACCTGGACCCACTGGGCTCAGGTGGTCCTTCTGTCTCCCCCTCCAAGTAGTTGGAACTTCAGCTGTGTGCCACTTTACCTGGCTAATATTTTGATTTTTATTGTACAGAGGATATCTCACCAATTTGCCCAAACTTTTCTCGGACACCTAGACTCAAGCATTCCTCTCCTCTTGGCCTCCCAAGTGCTTTGATGACAGGCATTAGCCACCATGCCCAGCCCTTTTT
>NW_006946286.1:0-5045 GCF_000164805.1 Carlito syrichta | reverse complement strand
AGCTGAGTGCATGTGATAGAAATCATCATGAGCAAATTTCCCATCCAAATAGCAAAGTAGCAAAATTAAAATAACACAAAGCAGAGTACTTCAGTTTTCTTATTTGGAGAAAGTCCCAGGCGAATAATATGGTGACATTGTTCCTATTTTCCATGGACCAGTGCAGGAAGAGATGAATAACAGCCACCGGAAAAGACATAGTGCATAAGTCAGTGTCTGAAATGTCAGGGAGAATATTGATGATGACACAAATAATATGAAACTATGTTTAATACATATGATTCCAGAATTTCAGAAAATAAAAAACCTGATATTTAATAAACGTGTGTTTATTTTTTTCTGATTAGTCTTATGCTAATTTCTATAAGTCATTCTTTCAGGACATTATGACAGTAGTAAAAATGGATGCATTCAATCAGTTTTAAAATATTAAAAGATGATTAGTTGTCAAGTAATTCCCAGTACACAATTATGTCCTTACAAAGGACATAGCTCTGAATGCTTACAAGCTCAAATTTTGTTAAGGATGACAGTGTAAGTCATACATATATATATATATTTTTTTTTTACAAATGTAAAGTTTAACAGTGGTCATCTCAAAATCATCTTAGAATGAGTTAGGAACTGAAATTACAAATTAATATAGATAGATGGACAGATAGATAAATAGATAGATAAACATAGAAGACAAAAACTCTCAGCAAGAAGCCCATGCATTTGACCAGCGTAATATTTTGATTGCTTGTTTGCCTTTTCCTTATCTATTATTGATACAGTAAAATGCTGATATTTGATAACAGAAGTCTATCTGTGTAGGGCTTCAGTTGCAATCACATATTTAAGTGAGCCACAGACTAAGCAGTAGTTAAGACCAGCAAAGAGGAGCAAAAGACAGTTTACCTGGTTATTTTTCCTCTTGACTTTAATACAGTATTTTCAGGTCTATTTTTTCTCAGTTTTTTTAATTGGAGCCTACATTGTTGTCTTCTGTTTTGTCCAACTTATGCCTCTAGCCAAAACCCATAAAGAAACATGAAAAATAACAGAGCGAAGAAAAAGATTTTTGGAAGTTTATGGGAAAAGATTTATGTGTAGACAGAGTTGGCACCATGAGTTCTATTACCTAATTATATTAGAGTGTGCAAATTTGGGTACCAGTCACTTTATCTCTGAATTACAGTTGTCTTATTTACAGAAAAGCAGAATTTAAAATGGAGAAAAACACAGAGAAATTTAAAAAGACCACAAAAAGTTGTATTATTTACAAAATGGAGAAACCAACCTGGGCATTATAAAATCATTTAAGCAGAAAGGAAACTTAGAGATTCACTAGTCAAATCCCCTAGCTCTAAAAGGAAGGAATTTTAATTAAAAGTCAAACATAGACTGAATAAAGTAGTTTGAATATCTTTATCATCCCAGAAATATTAAATCTATAGGATTTGATTTATGAAAATCTAGGCAGTGTATTTGGGGTTGCCAGAGCTTCTGATAATTTAGTTTGAACCTCAGAGCTGTTGATAAAACAACATAATTGTTCATCAAATAGCCTAATTGTCTTTACTATAAATTTGTTCCCAAGAAGCTTCAATTTTATTATGTTTTCTTAAAATTTGTGATGCCTGCTCTACCAAAATCTTGTAGCTATTTTTTCCATAAATTTATTTTTAAATTCCCTGTTCATCTCTCACTTTTACAGATTCAGTGAATTGTTTAACCTTCCAAATTAAACACACAAAAAACATGGTAATGAAAATGAAGCCTTAAAATGAATAAACTTTGTGATATTGTAGTTTCAAGATTTAGAATTAACCAGAGACAAGTCACTGAGAATTTTTCTCCACATGCATCAATTTATACCATACAGGGAGAACCAAAAATAACCAGAATTTATTTACTTGACAGTTGTGTATTTATTCTCACATGTTCAGTCATCTTCAAAGTACTGTCCGTCTGATGCAGCATATCGATAAAGATGCTTTTTCCACTGCTCAGAATGGTTTTTGAACTCATCTGCTTTGATGTCTTTTGGTGCTTCTGCCATTTTGTTTCCCTTCTTCCATATTAGCAAGACATTTCCCTTTGAGGACTTCTTCATCTAGGGAAGCAAAAAGAAGGCACTGGAGGTGAGAGCTGGTGAACGGGGAAAGTGGGGCAGAGGGTTGTGATGTGTTTGGTCAGAAACTGCCGAGCGCTTAGCACAGTGAGGGTGGCAGGTTGTTCCCGTAAATAACCTATCACGAAACAGGAAAAAATGCATTGTGAGACTCTCCAAAGGAGTCACTGAAGCTGAACGCAGCTTCTCACAACAATGCTTGCTGGCACACTGATGCTGCTGGGTTCCTAGAACACTTAGTGGGAGGAGCCTGTACTACAAAGGGCACACCCTCCAAAAGTTAATTCCAGTTGTCTCTGGGTCCACCTTGTAGGATATAATATATTCATATTATAGACATACTATAAGAATATAACATATACATAGGTGAAGAAATTTCTTTATCTGTGAATTTAAAAGTCTACCTTTATTTTAAAGTGATATTTAAAGTTCTAGTCTGAATAATTCTTAAATTGTTTGTTCATATAAACAGAAATAACCAAAACCATTGTTTTAATTATATGCACAGAGATAAAAATCTAACTGAATTATTTTCCCTCAAAAAACTAAAATGAACAAACAAAAACTATGGTTTATACACAAGATGAACCATAGTCCCTTTTCTAAAAAAACTCAGGCTGTTAGAACATTCAAGGAAAGCCAAACGATCATTCAGCCTTCATTTATTGATAAGAGTTACTTTTTCTACTAACTAACACCATCTAGTCAGAAGAAAAGCAGTCTTCCTAAATACTTGTCTGAGTTTCCAGTTGCTGCATTCTCAAGGCCAAAGTTAAGGCTTTATTTCGCATTTTTAGCAATTCTCCATTTCCATTTCAACTCCCTCATACACTTGTGGTTTACTATATATAAACTGCCACCTATATTTCTAGCCTCTTAATTTTAGAGTTTGAGATGTCTGGTTTCTATTTTGCTACCCAAACATCAATTTTAAGTGTTAAGTCATCATTTCATTTTCTTCAACACTGTAACATTTGAGAAATGATTTCCCTCCATATGAATCAGAGTGTAAGAATACTATTTTGGAAATTTAAAAATTAATTAAGGCTTTCCTGATAAAGTAGATGCAAACCATCAAACTAGTATTTAGCAAACCAGAAGTTAAAATCAGAAGTTTTGGAGCCTAGAGGCAGAGTTCATAAGTAAAACATGTAGAACAAAAGTAACAGAATAAATATAATGTGAAAAATCTTAATTTTAGCATAATCATTTTATTCTTTATGTGCAAATCATATAGCCTCCGAAGTTACTGGCCTCAAACCATTTAATCTCTTCTAACTTTGATAAGTAGATGATAGAAATGGAATAATACATTAAGTCAAACTCTCTAAATCCATAAAGATATAGGTAATAAACAGAAACTACATATTAAGTCAGCTTCTCTGTCCTACAAATGTAGCCCATTTGTAACGAGCAAGAGGGTCACGGCTCATGCACTTGAGTAAAAAGCACTGAATCTCCTCTTGTTCTGAAACATCAGCAATGCAGTTACAGCCACAACAGCCCCTCTGCAAGAACAATGGGCTAGGTAAGGAGTGAGCATGGTTCATTTTCTAGCCTAGTTCTTCTCTCATATTAGGAACTTATGCTTACTTTTTCTGTTTCAGGTCTGTAAAGTCATGAATCTAATCTTGATGTATAGTTAAGATTTTGCATAACCATTGATCTCTCTACCTTTGCCAAAAGTAAATTGTCGTACAATCTATACACATAATGAAGTGAAACTACTTGGGTTGTATTCTGGCTTTGCTCTGAGTAAGTTGTTTATAAAAACCCCTAGCACGTCAAATAATTCTTATGTTCCCTGACAATTTGAGCATTCCCATGAGCCTAATATTCTTCTAAGCATCTTACATAACTTTCTAAATCCTTACAATAACTCTCATAAGCAAATATTAGTGTATATTTGCAAAAGAAGAACCTGAATCACAGCAAAATTAAATAATTAGTCTGAGGCCCTAGACCTAATAAGTACTGGAGTCAAGATCTACAACACATATACCCCACTTGACAATACGTTTAAGATTTTATCTACTGAACATAATTCTTAGTACATAATGTATAATCAATAAATATTTGATACTACTATTACTTTAAAAAGGTCTCAATGATGCAGATATCTCAATTTTAATCTATGCCAAAGCAAATTATAATATATGTCTAAGTTATATGATCCTACATCCCTCAATACAAAGAGGCTGCCTTATACTCTCCTTGAAATACTGGAAAGTACTTACACGAATTAAATTTTGAATTCTAGCCATCACTCCCTGTTCTACATGATTTGGACCATGTAATGCTTTTTCTCTGGCCATTGTATTGCTGATGAGTACATTTATTTCCAGCTATGTTGAGAGAGTTCACTGGATAAAGTACACAAAAGTGTTACCAGTCAATCTTAGGGGCTCAATAACAAACTGTTACCATGCTTGTATTATTTATATCTCTTATCAAATCCAGACTACCATTTATTTAAACAACAACAAGTAATTGTCAAATAATTAAAAGAAATAACTTTAATGATTTAAAATAGTATATGAATAAATAAATTATTCAATCATTGAAATCCTTACCATATAATCACTACAGACAACAAGGGCATGCTACAAAGTAAATAGAGAGAAGGTAAACACAGACTCAATTATGAGATAATTTTATTTGGGGTGTGTGTGTGTGTGTGTGGGGTCTTGCCTAGAGTATGTTTGGTAAAGTTACTACTTGGGCTGTATTTTAATTTTGTATGTATGTGTGTGGGTTTTTTTTTTTTTTTTTTTGAGTGGGTAGTGCAAGGATCTTATTCTTTTGTTTGGGTTCTTCTCACTTTCATGGTAACCTATAAATCACAGTTTTTCTTAATACTTTGTCCCCACTCTACTAGAAGTTGTAATATTGTTCTCTTACCTGTAATTTGCTACACAGCTAAGTATAT